>NC_090190.1:22918726-23133726 GCF_024679245.1 Pseudorasbora parva
TGCCCGAGGTGAAGACAGGGTGCCAGAGGACTCAGATGAAGCCAGTAGAACTGAGGACCAGTGCATAGCTGGAGGGAAGGTGAAGTCCAAAGCCCCTTTCACACTGCGATTCCGTCAAATACACGCATAATGCGACCCGGCATTTGTTCCCGGGCCGCTAGATTTGGTCCATTCTCACTGCCAGCGAAATACCGTAATATGTGCGCTTTCACACACAACCCGTAACGGTCCCGGGTCGAGTTGACACGTGACATTCTGATGTGACGTATAATGGCGAGCGATCTCAGCTTCAGCGCAGATAGTAAGGAGCTCTTTGGTCTCGACTTGTGTCCAGTTTGCGCACATTTCTGCTTGTTTAATTTTAGTTTCTTTTGTATACGAACACTCTCTGCGTTTAAAACACCGACGAGCTCTTCTGGCACTGCAGGGTTGTATTATTGAAAAAACAAGCTCTAGGAGTCACACGATAACTACGTACATGTTGCGGCATTAGTTTCGGATTTTGTTCACACAGCGCTCGTCCCGGGTCGAATACCGCAATATTACTAGGTCCCCGACCCGGGTCGAATTCGGTAATCAATCCCGGGACGTGGTTGCTTTCACACAGAAGGCGACCCGGCAATGTTCCGGGAATATTGCGGGTCCGACGTGCAGTGTGAAAGGGGCTCAACAGAGACAAAGGGGTAGAGAGACAAAGCACAGCTAAAGGCCTGGAAGTCCATCGTGCAGGCAGAGAGACGTCTGACTAAGGTGGAGCCAGAAAGAGGAGGGAGCCAAGTGAAGACATAAGAACGATAGTCCCAGGTGTAGCCCAGGGAGGGAGTCAAGGTGGAGCTGATTAGTTGACAAGCCGGGGTGAAGTAATGGGCTCAGCAGCTGGAGGCAGAGCCAGGGCATTCTTTGTCAAGACGTAGCTGGAGACGAGGGGGCATACAGAAATTTATATCTTAGGTCTTAAGATAATTTAGGATTTTAACAATTTCGTATTACAGAAGCAAATCTTAACCTGATTTATTTAGGATTCTTATCCTATCTCACAAAATCTCATCTTATCTATAGTTATAGAAATATTCAACTGCGCCATCAAGTTCGGTAATCAACTGTCAGAACTGTTACTAAACAACCAACAACTTGCAAATTGCTTCTGAGGTAAACCTAAAAGCTTTTAATTTCAGTGCGGCAGAGGTTTACATTTTAATAAGCTCCATTGAAAAGTTAAAGCCTGTTTTATAAATTGCTTTTTGCAACAACAAAACAAAAAAGTAAGGCGTTAGTCACTTAAAGAAAGACTCTGATGCTCCGTGATGGCTTGTTGGCCTCTGTAATGTTGGTCGTCAATTAACTGCAAAATCATGTGTCGTGGGAGTTGTAATTATTTATGAGTATTTTATCAAAGCACAGCACATGCTTTGGGTCCTCAAGTCTCTCCACCAGATGCTGCTCTTTGTCTTGTATAATCACTAAATGTAACGGCACTCTTAAAAAAGGCTTTTTGTACAGTGTTTTTTACCATTGGAAAAGGTTTGAAGTTTGGACATCAGTGGGATTGCTCTAAAGTTAAGACAGCTTTTAGGATTTTTGTTGTTGTTGTTGAGTTAGGATGCTTCTGTAATACCCGTTTCCTAAGATAAGATTATGCACTTAAGAAATGTCATTCTGTAATAGCCGTTGTCCTAAATGAGGTCCTAACTGAAATTGTCATGGTTACCAAACAGATAAGAAAGGTTTCTAAAGTTAAGATGTTTCTGTAATAAGCCCCTAGTCTCATATTGGGGAACTTATCTAAGATAAGTGAACATTTTTTCTTAAGCTATATCACTATGCGTTTTTGCTTTGTTTATTTATTTATTTTTTGCTTTAGCAATTCTTTAAAGTATCATACACAAGGTTTAAAATAATGTGTTTTAATGTTTAGAGTGAATTAAACATTACTAAGCATAGTGAATATGCAATGCAGTGCTGTGAGGATACAGAGACAAAGCATTGCTGGCATGTGAACTCTTTAAAGTGAAATAGGCTTCCACTATTGTATTCGCATTTCAAATGGTGCTACACCAATCCCTTGTTATTTTTACAGCAGCAGTATGTACAGCAAATTCAGATTACAATGCAAGCAAGTATTATAAACAGCAACAGCACACTAGCAGACATTACTGTTGCTGTACTGTCTTGCTTAATTGAGTTGAGATGAGCCATGTGTTGGCTAAAAAGTCAATCATGCTATGTAAACATTATCATTTACTATGCTAACAATGTTTTAACCTTATTTACATATAAAAGTAGGCAGTGTGGGCAGCTGCATTTCCAGCAGAATTAAGTTTTGGGCATAAACTATTTCTAAAGAACGAACACTGATTTATGCTAAAGTCAGATACATTATTGTCAGCATATTAGTAGGCCAAAAGGTAAGTAAATAACTTACTGCTGTCACATAAAGATTGATAATTAATCGTTTTTAACGTAGGCCTCCCTAGAACATGTCAAGGCCGTTTTCCAGGTATATATGAAAGCAAGAGCACCCCGTTGATACTGTTATTATATGATTTTGATAAAACAGTTTTACAAATGCCCCACTGCGTATTGTCACAATCGCCATGGAACTTTGTTCCATCATTCACATGCTTGCCCTTACCAGAGCATGTGTGGAGCAGATAAAAAGGCTGAAACTATGATCAGTCCTTGTCAGGCTTTGATGTACTGTATGTGAGTGATACATTCCTTGTTCATCTTGTATGGACCAACCTATTTGTAATTGCTGTAATGACTATTATTCTCTGAACGGATTTCAAGTAAAGTTAATTACTTTTGCATTTACCAGAAATGCAGTCTGCCCTCAGTTTCCTGGCTGTTTGAAATATTTTGGCTCTGAATGTCAACCTGAGTTATGTTTTGCACTATCCTGTAAGGACTGTTCATGAATTTACCTAAGAGATATGTTCAATATCGTGTAACAAAAACTGTAAAATATGTCACCTGTCAAAAGTTACATTTGATTTAGTTGTGCAAAGATTGTCAAGGAATCTACCTTTGAAATACTCTCCTGAGTTATGTTTTCTGCTGTGCGCCAATGTCTGTTAATTATTTAACCTGTAGATACTAACCTGTAGCCTGAAGTGGTCATACTCAATTCTAGTCAGAATATGAGTCTCATGCTGCTCCATTAGGCTGTGATTGGGGCGCGTTTCAGCCAAACCAGGAAAGACTTCAATTGTATAGACCTACAACCAATCAGAACAATGGAGTAAATGACGTATGTTAAGCGACTAATAGTTGTGGAAAGTTGGATCTTTGACTCTCGTTCAGCAAAATGAACATTTCGTTCATTCTGGCAGAAAATGATTAAAATGTCACATGGTAAATTCCCCAACACATCTAGTACTTATGCAAACGGTGATCACATTTGGAATAAAAAATTAATTATAAGTTAATGCAGCCAAGGCCAAACTTTAAGAAATGATTTAATAATTTCTTAGCTGGGTCTTCAGGCTATGCAGTCAATTAGTTCACCTCACCTCCGAATCTGAGTCGTTCACATCTGTTTCCTGGACAGGTTAGTAACGTTACACCTCTCCTGTCTTTTGGTTCAAGTCGTTAATTCCGTCATCAGTGTCTGATCTGGGCCCTGACAGCCCTATAAGCAATGCATGCAGTCCTGAAAACAGAATTGATTATTTCACCTCTCGAGTCTTCCGGAGTCATTCGTTCTCACAGCCCCATAGACTGAGTGCAGAAAAACAGAACCAATCGCCTGTAGCGCATGCACAGTCAACACAAAATTAACAAAGCGTTCTCTTAGGGTGCTTTCACACTTGGTTCGATTGCCTGGACCGAACCCAAGTTCGATTGCTTCCCCTGCCCCTGGACTGTATTCATATTATATTATCAAAGCAGCAGCTGTTTACCCAGTTGCTTAGTATTGACATCGAGCATGAATGCTGCGAAATGTATAGTGTTGCTCCCGTCACTTTTATATTTTTGATTTTGTTACCAAAGCTTCAGTACGTAATGGCACTTGCGTCTGCCGCGAATGCACTGCAAATGCTCTAAAGAACGCTAAAGAAGAGCAGAGATGAGATATACAGCTCTCTGCTTGCGGTATGCCAGTGAAGTTCATCAGGTAAATGAGTGAAACACATTTTTTTTTTTAATCAAATCATTCATCATTAATAGCTGTTCACTTATGTACAAGCTGTTCACTTATGTTCACTTATGCTGCGATTTAGTACAATTGCATCAAACCGTACCGGAGTTCACAAGAACCGAACCCCAGACCACCTTTTTAAGCAGACTAGGGTGCGGTTTGTGGGTGCGCAACTGAGTTCGGAAGACCGCGTTCACATCATCCAAACGAACCGAACTCTGACGTCATTTCAAAAAGTGCTAGTGTGAATGCACCCTGAGACAGCTCGTTGTTCCCAAGTCATATTTAAGTTAAAAAAGAACGAATCGTTCTGGAATGACACAACAGATCTCAACTTGCTTCAACGCTATAAGAAGTAGACAAAGAAGAGTGTAAACAATCTTTGCAGATTTTAAACAAAATAATTTAAGGATACACAGAGTATTTACTAACAAAATCATTTTGTAGAGAAATAGTGAAGGTGAATGCATATATGAACAAGTTCTCCATTTAGGATTAGAACATATTCAACCCAAGCGCTCTTTGGTGATGTCATAGATGATTACGTTGCGTTATTGGTCCATCATCGTCTAAAGCCCGGCCTGACAATTTTGATTGGTCCGAACAGTTTCTGTTAAGGCATAATTACTCCACAACTGATCAAGTCCATACCGAATTGCCCGACCTCAAATGTTGTGGGAGGGGCTAAATTTGGCTGAAATCAGGGCTAACTAACCTGAGTTAAGTTGGAGATTGATGTCCTCCTGTTAATGCAGCTTTCTGTTATGTTTTGATGGCTCACCGATAAGACTGTGATTATAACTAATTTGTTCGATTTATATAGCGCTTTTCAAGGCCCTCAAAACGCTTTACATTGAAGGGGGTAATCTCCTCAACCACCACCAATGTGCAGCATCCACCTGGATGATACGACGGCAGCCATATTGCGCCAGAACGCTCACCACACACCGGCTGATTGGTGGAGAGGAGACTGAGTGATGAAGCCAATCAGGAGAGGGGGATTATTAGGAGGCCATGATGAACAGAGGGACCCCTACTCTTTTTCCAAAGGACATCCTGGGATTTTTAATGACCACGGAGAGTCAGGACCTCGGTTCAACGTCTCATCCGAACGGTGCTCTTTGTCAGTATAGTGTACCCATCACTATACTGGGGTGTTAGGACCCACACAGACCACAGGGTGAGCGCCCCCTGCTGGCCTCACTAACACCTCTACCAGCAGCTACCTGGTTTTCCCAGTTGGTCTCCCATCCAGGTACTGACCAGGCTCAGCCCTGCTTAGCTTCAGTGGGAAACCAGTCTTGGGCTACAGGGTGATATGGCTGCTGGTACATGTTATACTTACCTGTGGAAATGTCCACGGCCCGTTTCTAGACTGTGAATATCCCATCCTGTGAAGACTACCTGTGTTATGGCATCTGCAGCATACTAAAGACTGTTATTATACTTACAATAGAAAACCATGTCTTGTACAATAAAGCTCCAGCAATTGGATATATTAACAGCTGCTGTCTCCAGAATTGTTACACAATCTGTTTGCGAGATCTCTGGAGAATGTCAGGCGTTTCTTTTTGTGGCATGTTTTGCAGCAGCAGGCATGGTGTTGCCGATTACTGACATGTTGATCATTGAGCAGTGGCCATCAGAGGTTTTAATATTATTCAGAATCCACTTACTGCTCAAATTTCAGGAGTATTGCTCTCACAACATGTACGTAAATGAGAGATTCATTATGCAGTGTGGACAGCTGATGTAGTGGGGCTTTGTGAGATTGCTATGGGCTGAGATGAGTGACAGCTTTTTTATGTTTTTAAATAGAGATGTTCCAATACTCTTCTCCCTTCCCGGAGGGAAGTACTATAAAGTACTATAAAGAGTACTGATCCGATACCTGGGTGTGTATTTGTATAACCAGGTGAATATTCTCTTAAACTCCGCAGGACCATTTTTTGGGATTTCCGTCTAGATTTGGCCTACCCAAATTGAAAAGCTTCCTATACACACATACAGTGGTCTAAGTTAAAAATGTTGGTGTCATTTTACAGGAAACTCTTTGAAGTTACATAAAACACTGCTGAAAGTGATAAACATGTAAGTATATGTTGTCTAAGCTGTAATAACCCCCCAAAAAATTAGGCGTTTTAAAAAATAATATTTTTTATTTTTTTATGAATTCAATTTTGAAAGTGTGTAACTCAGGACTTGTGTGCTCTAGGTTTCTGCAGACAGTTTGGGCTGTTTCCACTAAATTCCAGAAAAAAGTGGAAAAAAGAAGTTTGTCTGTCATGTTGTATGCAAGATTTATTCAAATGAGTCTGAAGGGATGACCCCCCCGCCCCCCACCCCCCTTTAATAAAAGCTTAGACAACATATACTTAACTTATATGTTTATCCCTTTCAGCAGTGTTTTACGTAACTTCAAAGGATTTCCTGTAAAATGACACCAACATTTTGAACTTAGACCACTGTACGTGTATGGCAGGCTTTTAAATTTTGGTAGGCCAAATCCAGGCGGAAATGGCACCAGAGTAATTCAGTGTAAATTGATCATGCCAAAGTGATGCATATCTCCAGGGGCTTGAGCCCCTGCCCCTTTGAAAGTGCCCTTTTCGATCGCACTACCCCATTTACTACTACATTTATTACAGTATTTTTATTATCTGACATACATTTGACAGTATTTTTCTTAAATCTAACACTCCAAACTTTAAAACTTATTTTAGTTTTACAACATAACATAACTGTATAAAAAAACAGTGCAAGGAATAAATCTTGGAATATATTTATATATATAAAAATTAGCAATGACTTTTCAGTGACTTCTACTGTCACTGAATGACTTTCTACTGTCAGAGCATCCTTTGCATGCTTGAAGTTGTCTGAACTCGAGAAGCGTTTAAAAGAAACAATGTAACAATAATGAAAAACAATAAACAAATGAAACAAATAAATAACCTCCACCAAAGTAGCATTTGTTTGTTCACAGACTTAATGCACCAGTTATTACTGAATTAAATGCAAATAGTTTTTGAAAATAGCATTTATTTTTAGCACTTTTTGGTGCTATTTAAAATAATATATAACAAGTTTAGTAATACACTCATGGCAATGACAGTGTAATCAATATGGACAAGAATAATTTTTATAAAACATTTTTTAAATAGACATATATGTCTTTGAAACATGGATCTAAGAAAGTTGCAAATGTATACAAGGGCTCTTTCTCGATGGTTGCAAATGGTTTGTTGACTGCATCAAGAAGGGTCGTTTTCATTGTTTTTAGACCGGTGTCCTCCTGGCTCTCACAAGCAAGTAGGCATTTTAGAACTGGAACTTAGAGGATGACTTCTGCTAAAGACAAGGTTGAGGAGCTCATCTGTTTGGTCAGTACCTAAAATGGTGCCAAAACTGTGACAGTTTTTTTCCAGCAAACCCAATGTGGCTGGCAGGACGTGATCCTCTCCCTATGCTGAAAATCGGCCGCTATTGCTCAAGTAAACTCTCTACCATATAAAAGGTACTGTTCCACCTCGCCGCCACGTCTTGATGCAAACGTTTGGTGGGCAGTTTTAGAGCCCTCTGAATATCCAACAATCTTCCTACCGTTTGCCAGTGAATCATTCACACTTCTCTGTGATAATAGACCTTTTTTTACTACCAGTGGGAGAGAGTGTGCGAAGCACCCCAAACTTGACACCCATTTTGTTCATGGCTTTTTTCATGTTGGACTTGGGTGGACTTTTTTCATGTTGGACTTGGGTGCTTTCATACTAGCACTTTTGGTGTGCACCCGGGTTCGATTGCCGTCAGAGTTCGGTTGGTTTGGATGATGTGAACGCGGTTTTCCGAACTCGGGTGCGCATCCGCGAACCGCACCCGAGTCCGCATAAAGAGGTAATCTGGGGTTCGGTTCATGTGAACTCTGGTACGGTTCGCTGCTAATGTGAATGCAATCGTACTAAATTGCGGAAGTGAACTGCTATTAATGATATACAAGTTGATAAAAATGAGTGTTTTGTGTGTGCTTCACTCATTTACCTGACGAGCGTCACTGACACTGCAAGCAGAGAGCTGTATATCTCATTTCTGGTCGTCTTCAGCATTTTTTAGATAATTTGCAGTGCATTCACGGCAGATAGACGCAAGTGCCATTACGTACTGAAGCTTTGGTAACAAAGAAAAATATAAAAGTGACGGGAGCAAAGCTATGCATTTCGCCGCCTTCAAGCTTGCTGTCGTTACTAAGCAACCGGATAAACAACTGCTGCTTTGATGACGCAAACAAACCCTGGTTCAGAACCAAGTAATATAATATGAACACAGTCCAGCGGGGGCAGGGGGAGGGGGAGCAATTCGAACTCGGGTTCGGTCCAGGCAATCAAACCAAGTGTGAAAGCACCCTTAGAGATATTCCACTTCACAAGCATTTCCTCAATTGAATCAGCTGTTGACGTGCCAGTGTGGGACCCACGAAACTTGTTAGTTTGCAGCACTGCAGTCTGAAGAGTAAAAGATAACGGCGTCACTGAGTTCACCCAGTTTGCTATCAAACTTAGCCAAGACGGCGGTGTCTCGTCGCAGCTCCACATGTCCGTATTAAAGATGATTGCTTGCACATATTTCACTTAGCATGACGTGTTCAAGCTCTTTGTCATATAGCTTAGGGAGCGAGTTTTGGGATTACGTCACAGCGGCGCAACAAAGGCCGTCCCAATGTGAAGGCTGCACCCTAAGAAGGACACATTCATCACAGCGGTGCAACGAAGGCTGCCGCAATTTCAAAGTGACTTCAAAATGTGCCCTCAGTTTCTCAGGCAAAGGAAGGGTACAATAGATGGACCCTTTGCAGCCTACCTATCTCAGAATTCATAGCACACCGGTGACTACAGGATTTGTATTGACTGGCCTGCATTCCCATGGCACTCAATCAGATTTCTTGCAGTGATGCAGTGCTGGATTACATTTCCCAGTGAAAGACGGAAGTATACTTAAATAAAGAGTTGGACGTAAATATATAGGCCTAAATGTAAAAAAATATTGTTACAGTTTTAACATAAGAAAAGTGTTAACTTATAGTTGCTAACGATTAAATATTTACTATAGGCTACATATTTAACTGGTTATGGGCTGGTATCCATCACAGGCATTGAAGCATGTCAAAATCAAATAAAAACTAAATAAATAATAATAAAAAAAACATCTGCACACACCTGCAATAGGCTATCTAAATACACTCGGTTTCAGTGTTGCCAAGTCTGGAATTGGGCTGCATTTACACTGTTGCTGTGGGTTATTTGTAGTCCACAGGTGTAAGTTGTCTTTACTTTAGCAACATTTATACAAAACCCCCCTGCATTTTGGCACATTTTGGGCATGATTCTGCTACTTTTGATTAGCAATTTGAGGGGTTATGTTGTGCAGACCTGGCAACCCTGTCCTTCTCCTTGGACTTCATAGGCCTGGGCGCGCATCCTTCACAATGGGACACAGCTTTTGTGTGTCTCCCTCATTTATCACACCACATTCAACTCATCAGCTTGTTATTAGAGACTGCAATAACTAAATTGGGTGTGTTTTATAAGGGAGACATACAAAATATGCAGGACTGGGGTGCCTCCAGGACAGGTTTGAAAACCATGAGGATAGAGGTATGATATGCTAGTAGTAATGCATTAGCAATGTCAAAGCAGAATAATAGAAAATATTCATATCAATATATTTTAAAATTATATTCCAAATATTGTAAACTAACGCCTGGTAAATATTAAATGTCTTACAGTACATTGCTCTTCTTATGGTGAACTGTTGCTTACGCAGTAGCATCTGCAATTAGAACACCATCACTAAATTTTGGGAAATTTTTATGAAATTTTCTGGCGAAATGAGAGTATAATGTGTCTATTTGTCAAGAAAAAGCAGTTTCAGTATGGTATAAGATTTAAGATAGATTAAATGTGCACATTCAGTACAATTAAGTGCACTTCTTTTTCACAAGGAATGTCCGAATGTTACTCTTGTTATGAATATACTGTTGCCGTAATAACAATGCAACATCCCATTTTTTGACATCAATCAATCAATCAATCAATCAATCAATCAATCAATCAATCAATCAATCAATCAATCAATAAATCAATCAATCAATCAATCAATGGATTGAATTACTTGGACACACGGGTTCTGTTTAGCTAAAATAAATATAGAACTGTTTAATTGTAGATTCAACAAGATGTCTCTCACATATCTTGATATTTAATTCTGTAATATGTGGTTGATATATTTTACAACAAACTCAATTCTGAAAGCCCTGCCTTTGACCATTTTGCCTAAAATAATATATATATAATAAATAATAAAAGTCCTAGTATGTCAGCTTATTCCTAGTGCATGGTGGAAAGGTGGTTGCTGGGCTTTGAGACTCTGTTAGCTATAAATAAAGTTGATTAATTTGACTCTGAAGTATTTTGTTAACCACACTACGATTATTTATTATGGCTAGATTCAGTATTATAAAATATTACTGCAGCTGCCGCTATCTGCACTGATGTGCTAATATTTAAAAATGTCTCACTTATGGTTAAGGAATGCTTATTCTTTGTCAAGATGCACATGAATTGAGAGACATAGACCTATATACTAAATTCAGTCTTATAATATTATTTTTAAACAACAACAACAACAACAACAACAACAACAACAACAACAACAACAACAAATAGTAGTTACATTTATTTTTAACTGCATAACTGGCAGGGTTTTGCTTCATAGCATGTAGGTGTGTTAACTTAAAATTAATTACTTAAAATTAATTATTAATTACTTAAATACTGCCCTGGACCAACATTTTGAGATATATTTTAATTATAATGAATTAGTGGAAACTATCTTAGGAGTAAATATACAGTTTATTTGGTAGTCTGAGATGGTTGTATTTATTTTGGCTATTCCCATTATTATTCTCATTCCCATTATTTCCCGTTTGTGTGTGTTGTGAAGTGTACTGAAGTGTTACTACATCCTTCTAAAGTAATTGCTAATTATTTGGATCAGTATTTTAAAGTGACGATCATAATAACCCACTTAAAAAAAACTGTAATAATTATTTGATATGGTGGCTAAGTCTGACCCAAACCAGCACGGAACAAATTCAACGATGGTCATGTGCGTCTGTGAATTTAGGAGCTTGACAAAATTAAAAAGTGCAAGACATGTAGCAGTTATGGTTTCTGCATTTCAATCATCCAAGTACACACACAGAACAGTGAGTATTGAACACACACACACTGTAAACACATGACCAGAGCAGTGGGCAGCCAGTTTTGCTGTGGCTCCTAGGGAGCGATTGGGGGTTAGGTGCCATGTTCAAGGGCACCTCAATTGTGGTTAATGAGAGTGGAAGAGAGCTCTGAGACTTAAACCTTTGGGTTACAAGTACAACTCTCTAACCATTAGTCCACAACTGCCCCCCAAAGGGGTATTTTGCAGTGCAGTCATTCGTGTAGAGGGAGAAGAGTAGTAGGCAGAGAGAACAGTCCTGTCAAGCATCAGTGCTGTTTTTACAGGTGTTGGATGTGAATCTTCCCAGCTTCACTAACTGCTGTCTGTCTGTCAGGAAGTTGATGAGCCACTGACAGATGGAGGTGGGCACAGAGAGCTGGGTCACTTTAGTCCAGAGGATGTCTGATGGTGTTTAAAACCAAGCTGAAGTCCAAAAACAGGATAATTGCTTAAGTCTCTGGTTTGTCAAGTGACAGCATCATCCATGGATGGCAGCCTGTTTGTGCAAAGGATAAAGTCTTGTTTGTACAAGGCATTATCTCTAAACAAATGGTGATACAGGCAAGAGGCTTCTGAAAACAAAGAAGCTGATGATGCCAGGTACAGGTGCCATTTTTAGACTTAAGCCCTATTTGGAGGGTAATATTTTTTTTTTTTGGGGGGGGGGGGGGGTCGTTATTTTCATCATTGACAAGGGCTAGTTTGTGATTTTTATTACCATCTGAATCCAGAATGTCAGTGTTTTTCTGTGTAAGAACCCCTATTCTTAAAAAAACAAAAAAAACAAAGGTCGTGTGGTAATTCATTTGCCTTCCGAATCCACATCTCTGAGTTTTCAAGAATAGATCACTTCAAAATTCACTGTTTGTATCCTTTTTGATCACTGCAAAGCACCGTACAATTGCGCTTTTGATCTAGCCGTTTATTATTTAAATGTGTCATGAACTTGCTTTAAAAAAAAAAATTATACTGTTGTCTGAGGTCAGAGATCGAGGAAGAAGCGGCAACCAGAATGATTCTCTTGACCAGAGGGCTCGTAAACGTCTTTATCAAACAAACTTAATTATTTATTTCTCATCAACCCACGATTGATTGGACTATAATTTTTATATTACACATAGCCCGCAAGGTCCGCGCCGCACCGCGCGCACACACATACACACACACACACATACGTTCCGCGTGTCAACTCAGATGTCAACTCGAGAGAGAGAACAGCAGAACAAGAATGGAATCCGAGTCCCATACGTGTCTCAGTCCAGTGTGCTAAATGTATGCTCTGTTAGACACGTACACATAAGCAAAACAATCTATAACAATGCAATACTATTACATATAAAAACATGTTTTA
Organism: Pseudorasbora parva; assembly: GCF_024679245.1. NCBI lineage: Eukaryota > Metazoa > Chordata > Actinopteri > Cypriniformes > Gobionidae > Pseudorasbora > Pseudorasbora parva. The sequence continues at coordinate 22,931,497 of NC_090190.1, forward strand.
CTCACATGGTGTGTTGCACCATTCCTGTCGGATCCAACTCCGGCATCAACCGGAGATTTGTTTACAAACGATCCCGCAGTGAAATGAAGTGAACATTTCTTCCCCACGTGAGCTGGAACTTCATTAAAAATAAATGAAGTATCACACATTCCTAATATTATGATCCGAAAGAAGCTTATGCAGTGACTGTTTTCTTCCACAATATCTTGCTTGCTATCTTCCATATGTTTACTGCTGCTGGCTTGTGATCGACCGAACAGCTCAATGAGTCAGTGGGTGGGGCTACTAAATTACACGTAGAGGTGTGTGTTTCGCTGCGCAGTGACGTAAGTATGAAGCACAAGACCGCCTGCTGGGCCTGGTGTCTATAAAAGCTTTTCTTTCACTAACAAGGAAGTTTTCAGCTCCGAAACTTAGAGGATATTCTTATATTACCATGACATTTTATATATCAAAAGCTCAAGGGAAAGTTGATTTCTCAATTCATCACCCCTTTAAATGCTTTATGAGAATATATTTAAAAGAAAAATACATTTCATCACAGTTAAAAAATAAATAAAAAAGAAGAAAAGCATGTAAAGATTTGAAATGGGCCTTTACGGCAGGCAATTGCCTATGTTAAAATAACCAAGCAGCATTATATTTGCCTCATTGACCACATGAGCAGTGCGTTCCCAGGTGCGTAGGATCTCAAAATGTGCTGCTCCACTGTGAATATATCATCATTTCAATGCATGAGTTTTATCACTGAGGTGGCATGCAAATGTACTTTTACGAACATCCGCGTGAGAAACAATTACCGTCCGAATAGAGCTTTAGTCATGCTCTATGTAGCATAATCCGACATTGCTAATGGCCAATGAGATTGGTTTGTGCAAAGCATTAGCCTTATTAGTAATTGGTAATTAGTATGGTAGGTAATCAGTAGTGCTAGGTTCTGTTTAAGCTCAAAAAGAAGGAAATATCTGGACTCAGTGGGCACGACAGTAACAGCTTCATTTTTTTTGGAAATCAACGGATAGTGTGAAACATTTCTCAAACTGTCTGTAACCCTATTCGGACCTATCCTATAGAATGGGGACATAAGGTATTTTCATCATATACAGGGGCTAGTCTGTGATTTTTTTTTTTGCTGTCCGAATCCAGAATGTCATTGTTTTTTTCCCCTTCTCACTACCCCTGTAAAAACCCCCAGCCAAATTACCTTCTGTTTTTGACAAACACCAAGGTCATGGGGATTTAGGATCATCCCTTCAGACCCATTTGAATAAATCTTGCATACAACATGACACAGACAAACTTCTTTTTTTCCCACTATTTTCTGGAATTTAGTAGCCTAGCGGCAGCAAATCTAATCTGCCCGTGAGTGTCGTCTAGCAACTCTCAATACCCTTCTGAGCTGTAAATGCCAAACTCTAGTCGGGCCAATCACATCGTGTAGAGAGTCGGTTGGCTAAGCATAATGACGACGGCCGAGTTGCGCTCCTGCTTTTAGTAAACATAGAAACTGGCGAACGGCGGTCTTTTGAATCAGCTTTGACCGCGAAGACTTGGAGTTAAGCTTTTCTCTGAGAAAAGAACAAAGAGCGGCACTGAAGTCATTATTAAGAAGGGAAGATGTGTTCAAGTTTTGCCAACCGGATACGGCAAATGTTTAATCTATCAACGAGCTCCGCTTCACCTTTGTTACTCTGGTTGGTGTAGCGCTATCCTATCGTGTGCAGAGGGAGTCTGAAAGACAACCGTTTATCCCGCCCCATGGATTGAGCTCTGTCAATGGTGAGTTTCCAGACCAAACATCTTGATGTGGGTCTGGCTTGTCAGGCTAGGAATTTAGTGGAAACAGCCCAAACTGTCTGCAGATTTTGTTTGTAGATGTAGAAGGAGGCGGGAACCAGCAAACATTCAACAACTTTATAATAGCCCCCTCACGGGCGACTGCCCGCACACACATAATAAAACATAAACAAACCATAACATAAAGTCCAGGCCTAGTACTCTCTCGTCTTCCATGCTCCTCCAATTATACTCCCGTCACTGCCGTGAGCCGAGACCGGTGTGGCGATCAGCTGCCGCTCATTATCACTCCACCGGCCCGCTCTCACAGACCCTCACCTCGCTGCTTGCCACAATGCTTTTATTTACGTTACCAAACATTTGTTATAACCGTAGTAAATATAAGTAAAGTTTAACGTTTAAATACCGGTACAAATTACTACTGTATTGATATAAAAAAAATACAAATAACGTTACACATAACTTTATTGATGGCCAACGGACCTTTTCACTGACGCAATGACGTGCACTTGCTAGCCTGTTCCATTTACGTGTTCTCCGAATGCTAAAGAGGAGCCTCGCCTAGCCTCTGAAGGAAGTGACATTGAAGGATCAGTCCTTCCAAGGAAGCATCCTTGACATTGAGAAACACCTATTGAGTCGATTCGTTGAAACGGCTGATTCACTCAAGAATGAGTCAGTTGTTTACGAACAGGTCACTGAATCTTTGATTCAACCGATTCATTCAAAAAGCTGAATCATTATTTAACACGCTGTTCCTGCGAGATGCTAGCCTAGAGAGATGCGTTTTAGTTCTGCTGTGATCTTTGGAACTTTTTCACTGCTGAAATAGAGCAAAAACAGTCGATAATGCATCTAAAATGTAAGTGACTAATGTTAATGAATTGTTTATGGATTGTCATATGAAATCAGTGTCATTTTCAGTCATGACGTTATCCAGGAAAACAGCACTCTTGGTGGTGTGACGTTGCGACTGTATCATGTTATAAATATAAAAAATTAAAAACTCTTCACTGAGAAAAAATTTTCACTGCGGTATGTTAACAGAGTTTCTCTGCAAGCGCACACACACACACACAAGAAAGAGAGAGAGAGAGAGAGAGAGAGAGAGAGAGAGAGAGAGAGAGAGAGAGAGAGAGAGAGAGAGAGAGTAAACGTTGGTGGTATCGTGTGTTTATTGACAACAGAACAGCGTGTAGTGAGAACGTGGGTACAAAGTAATAGTGACCGGTAGTTTGTTATTGTGTGTCACCGTGCGTCTGCCTCGTTCGTAGGGATAGTGAGGGCGGGGGACGGATCGGGTCACTATGAATCTGGGGGGGGGTCATGTCCCCCCTGTCCCTAGTGCCATCTGCGCGCCTGCAAAGGATCATGGGGTGAGAGAAAACACTGAAGCTCTGATTTTCAAAACCTAGCATCTGGCTGCAGGAAAAATCACACAGTTCTGTTTCCATTCCTGAGAGAGACAGAAACTGTGACTGTAGAAAAAAAGAGAGTCACTTCTTCCTTCAGGCAAGTCCGCGCCCTGCACACATAGTCTGGCATGGTATGAACAAAGCGAAAGTCAGCTATTTTATGTTAGATGTGCAAGACATCCAAAACATTAGACACTATCGGAAGTGTACCCTGCTGAAAAATCTGGCATAAACCAGCATTAATTAAATTCTGGTCCTGGCTGGTTTATGCTGGTTTATGTTATTCATGCGGTTCTCAAGCAAACTGAAGCTGGATCATCAGGAAAGTTGTCTATATGCAAGCAGTGTTTTGGGGACAAGCACTGTTTTTTCTTGCATAGTTCTACATGTAACATTTTAAGGATGTAAATGAATAACAATACAAGAGTATAAGAGTATTGAGATATATAATTATAACTTTGTAATTTCTTTTGCTCCCTCTGTTTAAAGAAGAACTAGAAAATGTCATTGTTTAAGGCCCCATTTACACTGCATGGTTCAAGTGACCCAATTCCGATTTTTTCCTCTCATGATGTGGCACAGATCAGATAGGACATGTGAACGTGTAAGCAGTAAAAAAAAACACGCAAGGATTCCAATATCTTCAGATCGGATTCAGGCCTCACTCATGTGGTAATAAATCCGAATTTCAATCGGATATGTGCATTTGCATCCGCCATGTAAGCAGTCGAATCTCATCTTCCCCAGTAAATGCAACTCAAGTGGACGCGAACTGCAATCAAGGGCCAGTGTTGCCAAGCCCGCGGTTTACCTGCAGAATTGGGCTACTTTAACAGTTTTACAGAGTTGCAATTGGGCGGGTTTTGTTGTGAAAACCTGGCAACCCTGTCAAGGCCTCTCCTCTTTTTCTCCGCCTTACGAGATAAATGTTTTGCTGACCTTTAAAGATGTGTGGAAAAGTGCAGACAGCAAAACGTATAATCATTTTGTCTTTGTCTATTGCATATAGTGCCATTTTACTTCCTTTTACGGTTAAGAACATATTGGGCTTTCGCAGTGTAAAAATGCAAATATTGTATATGGTCACTTAAAAGATGATGTAAGCGGGTCGTCAAAAAAAAATCTGACATAGTCACCAAATCGGAATTGTGCATCAAGACCTGCAGTGAAAATGCAGCCTTACTTATTATTATCAAACCTCATCCATCACTCGGGTCATTTTGAAACAAAACTTTTTTATTATTATTTTTTAAATTGATTGTTCATCGGAGTGGTACAAGACCCTATGGCTTTTGACGCACTTGAACCACTAATACACAAAAAATAAATCATAACTCCTGGATTCGACGAGTTTTGTAGCCTGACATGGTCATACTCAATTATAGTCAGAATATGAGTCTGAAACTGCTTCATTGAGCTGTGATTATGGGGTGTGTTTCAACCGAACCAGGAAAGACATCTATTGGATAGACCTACAACCAATCAGAGCAACGAATCGAAGCATTACGTTAGTTGTCAAATGTCAACAGAACTCAACAGCACTGTGTTGCCAAGTCTGTGTTTTTTTCTACGGGTTGTTTTCTATGTCCGTGGGTTGAAGTGACTATTATGTGATATATAGACCCAGGAATGCGAATTTTAGCATGTAAACCTGCAAAAATAACAAATTTTACCCCCCAAACACCATTTTTTTTCCAGAGAACCCCCTGAGAATCTATTGTTCTGGGCTAGTAGTTAGCAGGTTTTGTTGTAAAAACTTGGCAACCCTGTCTGCACGCACGCTGGAATAAACAATCTTTGCCGGTGTTGTAAAAAAAATAATTTAAGGATGCACAGTTACTTAGCAACATGATCATCATTTCAGAGAGAAATAGTAAAGGTGAATGCATATACGAAAAGCTCTCCGTTTGGGATTTGAACAAATTCAATCCAAGGCAAGCGCATTTGAAGACGTGCATGATTACATTTCTGTTTATCATCTGTCCATCATCATCTAAAGCCCTCTATGACAATTTCATATTTACTCCTCTATGGATCAAGTCCAACTGAACTGCCCGAGCTCAAATGTTCGGCTGGCATCCAGGCTAGGAATTTTGTGGTTGAAAATTTAAAAAGTAACATCCTTTCCTAGCAGGTCAATTTGACCGCCATAGGAATGAATGGAATGTGAGGAATGCTTTAGTACACATACAATTCTTAAAATTCGAAGTAAAAATGCTAAAATGCTTGAACATTTTGTTTTGTTTTTAAATGTCTACATGTGTATCTGAATTCATAGAGGAAGAGAAACTGACCTAGCCACCACCAGCAGTCAGTTCTCACCTCCAGACACAGGATATTAGATCAGCCACATCAACAGCCAGCAATTCTCTCTCCTCCTATTCTACACTCACTGTGTCACAAGTATCTAAACCAATGTTTCCCAACCTTTTTTTAGTCATGGCACCCTTTGAAATTTTTCTAAATTTTGTGGCACCCCCTCACATTCACGGTTTCATAAAGGTTTGGTATTTGCTATGTTCAGGGGAAAAAGGACTACTGTCAAATTAAAATAAAGAACATAAGAAAAAATAACTTAAATACAAGCAGCAGCACAAATAAATACTACTGAGCAAAGATAGTAATACAATATACAATGCTTTTTAGGTAGGTCTAACATTAGATTTTAGGTAGAGAAATTGAATAAAGTAATCAAATGTAAAATAACTATAACTGTTTATATTTAAGATGAATCCTTATAATAACTTACAAAAGCTATTCAATCAAGAGCAGTGAGTGATGTCCTTATCTTTTGTTTGACATTAAACAGACAGCAGTAAAGGCATTTGAGAGCTAATGTAAGGATATGCGTCGTCTTTCTCGACTGTATAAAGTTCACTTAAGGCATATTCAGACTATGTCTGCTTGGATACTCATCAAGATGGACATGTTGACATACTTTTTGGACTGCTAGCACTGAACATATAGCCATGAGAAAGCAACCAATAATCTGGTAACATTTATGATAACCATTCTTTAGAGGTTTTCACCACTGATTATTTTAGCTTGCAATTAAAAAATGTACCTGGTTTAAATATAAATCTGATGTTTTATGAAAGTTATTTGCTATATACATGGACTACAATTTTATATTGCCAAGTGAGAACACATTACATTAAAATATGCACTGCAATAAGATGACAGAAAGCTGGTTTAATGTGTGTACATGTTAAACGAAATCGATGTAAGGGGAAACAAATCTAGTAGTGACAATCGGTTACTCCGTCTACAGTGCGTGTGCGGTGCGTGTTGCGTTGCGTGTGCGTTGCAGGATCCGTAAGCCCTGTAGTGTTTTCACATATGCTGCGTTTGCAGTCCGCAACTGATCCGCTGTTGCATACCACAAACACAGCATTTATTCATTATTTTTTTAAATCCAAAAGTTTTTACTGAACATGCCTCGTCAGAATTCCAATTCTCTTTGTTTGCTCTTTAATAGAAGTCAGGTTACGTAGCCTAGGCTACTACATTTAAACAACATTTTATTAAATTAATTTATTCATATTTATATACTTTAGATTTAGCTCACACAAGTGGCAAACATTTAAACATAGGTTATAGCCTTAAATCATAAACATTTTAAATTAGAAGCTTAGTCTGTTCAAAAACAGCCGACTCTCGTCTTTTCTTTCGTTTTTACACCCTTTTAAAATAGATCCTGCAGGTCAAAAAGAACTTTGCTTTTCACCTCCAAGAAAGTACGAGTGCTCTCCATTATGGCACTTTTTTTTACCTAAATGGTAAGGTGTCGTTTTGTTGCTTTACTTGAGAAGAAAAAGCATTGTGTGTTGACTTTGAAACAAGAGTATATTTTAAATGATATTCATCTGTGGTGAAATGACTAGATTTTCGCGTCAGTACATGTTTATTTTAATGCGAACAATCTTCTGTCACTTTAATGCAGCAACACAGCGCAGCAAAAAATAGAATCGGTACGAAAACGATCGCCTCACTGCTGCAGACCGAACGCTCCTGGAACGGACTGACGGACCGCATCCGCGTGCAGTGTGAAAGCTGTCATCCGTTAACATGGGTACGGAAAAAAATACGCACCGCACACGTACTGCAGACGGAGTATGTGTGAAATGGGCGTAAGGCCTTGCACAGTCAAGCTAAATGAAGACTTTCCAGCAGATGGCACCGCGAGCTTGTGCAGCGCTAACGGAGTGTACCATTTGTTTGTGTTTCAGAAAATGTAATATTCTGCTGTCAATTTTTAGTAATTGTTTAAGGCAATTTCAGTAACCAACAACAACAACCCCCTTTCATAAAGCGCGCGTGCCTCTCACTCTTGGCCGGTCACTATGGTTGATTTGATGGGAGTCAGACACGTGATGCATGGAGCCACACAGGACTGATTATTCGTCTTAGCCAATCACGTTGACAGGAAAAATAAATAAACATAATGTAGCGACAGCAGCTTTAGGGAAAATAGTGCAGTAAAAGTACAGATACAGCACTTAAAATGTACTAAAGTAAAAGTAAAAGTACAGTGTTTTTAAACTACTTAAAAAAGTACAATTCCTGAGAAAAAACGCTCAATTACAGTAACGACAGTATTTGTAATTTGTTTACTCCACATAATACACTTATTTGGCAACCAACTGTCGGTCCAAATCAATGCAGTTTCAAAATGCTTTAAATGGCTTCAAAGGGTTTCTGCACAATCCCAGCCAAGAAGCAGGGTTGAAGCCATTTGAAGCCCTTTGGAACTGCGTTGATTTGGACCTTCAACCCGTTTTGGAGATTTTTTCATAAAACATTTTACTATGGATATCCCCGCTGCCCACTTCATTCAGCTGGAGAAGGGGAATAACTCCCTTGAGGATCACACAAGGGACTTTCTCAATCTGTCGTGCCTCTCACAACCCTCTCTTTCTCTTTTCAATTACACTGGGCTTCACGAAAAGTTGAAGGCACACCTGCCCGTAAATGGTCCTTGAGGGAGTTTCATAAAAAAATATGTAGAGTGGGTGCTGGTTAGAATTAACTCACTATTCACCTTCTCCCCTAGCCTGACAAGCCAGACCCACATCAAGATGTTTGGTCTGGAAACTCACCATTGACAGAGCTCAATCCAAGGGGCGGGATAAACAGTTGTCTTTCAAACTCCCTCTGCACAGCATGCACACAATTGGATATCGCTACCCCCAACCAGAGCAACGAAGGAATGTAGCAAACGAGCCGTTCAAAGTATAGTGGAATAAAGGTAAAATATAAGAAAAATACGGCGTTTAAAAAAAAGAAGTAAAGAATGTTATACTGTGCTCCATAAACACAAACAAACCTAGAAAAAAAACACGGAACCACCCCTTTAAGTAATTTGTACAAATAAGTAAAATTCAAGTAAAATTCAAGTAAATACAAATAATTTAATTGTGCACAAATTAACTATTTACTTTACAAAACACACTCAATTTAATTGAGAGCAGGAATTCCATCCAATAAACATAAAAACAATTATAAAAACAACAACATTTTTTATACTGTTGTCTAGGGTCAACTAATGACATTTGTTTGGTTTTTACATTCAAAAATATCATAACTAATATGTAATAGGCTATTTTCTAAACTGGTTTTGAGGCTCTCTCCAAAACGCTGGGATTTGATGGGCGTGCTGCACTGGAGATTTGGAAGTACACGCCCATGGCTAGGATTGGATAAGATTTGCATATTTAATGAGCTTAAGCTCCCCTGTCAGCTCACATGAGGGAGAGGAGAGATTGTTTTGAAAGCGGCAACCAGAATGATTTTCTCGATCACAGAGCTTGTAAATGTCTCTGTCAAACAAACACAATGATTTATTTATCATCCATCCGCGATTGATTGGACTATAATTTTTTTATTACACATAGCCTGCACGATTGGTCCATATAAGCGCGAACCGCGCACATACATACGTGCGCGCCACCCTTCAAATGTCAAGTCGAGAGAGACCACAGCAAAGATCAAGAACGGAATATTATGAGATTCATCAGCCTGCCGGGCTTTGCGAGCCCTTGCCCATACATGTCTGAGTCCAGCGTGCTAAAGGTATGTTTCCCTTAGACACGTACACATAAGTAAAACGATCTATAACAATGCAATACTATTACATATAAAAACACGTTTTACTCACATAAGTGTGGTGCACCATTCCTGTCAGATCCAAATCCAGCATCGAGTGGAGATTTGTTTACAAACGATCCCGCAGTGAAATGAAGTGAATATGTCTTCCTCACGTGAGTTGAAACTTCATTAAAAATAAAGTTCAACCACACATTCCTAATATTAGGATCCAAAGCTTATGCAGCGACTGTGTTCTTCCGCAACCAGGAATAGCGCAATATCTTGCTATCTTCTTCGGCATGTTTATTGTTGTTGACCAGAGCGAGTCGGTGGGCAGGGCTACTGGATTAGACGCGCTGTAGAGGCGTGTTTCGTCGTGCTATGACGTAAGAATGAAGCACAGGATCGTTTTCTGGGCCTGGTGTCTATAAAAGCTTTTCTTTGACTAACAAGGAAGTTTTCAGCTCTGAAACTTATTCTTATATTACCATTAACTTTTATATATCATAAGCTCAAAGGAAAGTGGATTTCTCAATTCATCACCCCTTTAAGTGTTTGGAAAAAGAAAGAAAGAAAGAAAGGAGTTCAGAGTTGGGAATGGGAGTATTTTTTTATTTTGGAGTGAACTTTTAAGAGTTTTCATGGAATTATGAGTTTCCAAATTTAGAGATCCACAAAGATGTAAACTTTATTTGTACACTGTAAAAAATTATTTAGAAAAAAAGTTACCTGGTTTCCTTAAAATTGAGTTCATTGAAATTGAAGTTAATACAATGAATTTTTTTTTGAGATTCGATAACCTTTATTAAAATATTATTAAAAGATTTGTTTAAGCATATTGGGTAATTGTGTGTGTTTTATTTCTGATGATGCAGTGAAAAAAATATTTTGAGTTTCTATTTATTAAACAAATTTCCTTCATTGTATCTACTCAAATTTTTAATTTCAATAAACTCAAATTTTTAAGGCAACCAGGTTACTTACTTTTTTAAGTTATACCAACAAAAAACAACCAATTTTTTTTTTTTATAAGTGTAGGTCTAAACTCTCATAGTCACTGTCATTTATTGCATCCTTATATTGTGCAGAAAGCTGAGCTTTTCTCCAGCAAATCTCAACTTTTCTCTCTTATTCACAGGCATTATAGTTTAGCACGGGGGACCATCACAAGACATCATTGGAGCAGACAGGAGATGCCATGCAGACGGGCCTAATGACAACAGTCAGAGGAAATGCCTTGAGCAAGATGTGAATTTCTGAATTTCTATCCATGGTGCAGCATGGATACAACTGAACCACCCACCCTTCCAAATCTTCTTTGTTTAGCATCTTTGAGAAATTACAATAAACCAAAGCTGGGGAATAAAGGCTGAGGCTGTGTAATTAAATATGAATTGAGTGGCACACTGGATCTAAATTGATTAAGTGATTTTAGTCAACTGTGAGGGTGAATCAGCGTTGATTGTAGAAGTAATTAAATTGGAATATTAATGGGATTTGCAACAACCCATTTTTAGTTCCAGAGCATTTCAGGCATGATTTGAGACTGTCCTCCAAATATGCCATATTATTTTGTGGTAATCTGCCAAATATCAGGCTAATGTCAACCTTGAAATGATATTGTGCTTTGCGGCATTTAACATGAACATGCCTCTGGTGGCATTTTTCATATTTCAAGAGCTGTGAAAGAAACACTATTTCTTTGAACCGTTTAAAAGCGGAACCGAGTTGTCAGACAACAAAATGTCAGAAGCTGTTTTCTTCTCCCTTTTAATCGCTAAATCATTTTCAACTACTGTGTTTGAACCTGGATCAGCATATCAACTTAAAAAGCATCAAAGAAGCCCTAAGCCATCAACAGAAGGAAAAAGACATGGTAATATAAACCGATCTGCCTGACAAGCTTTCCGCAGATCTGAAACTGCATACGGCCAGGTACGTCATCTATCCTTAAAGGGTCATGAAACCCTATAGCTAAATTTTTGAGATTTTAACAGAGGTATGTGTGTTGAACATCATTGAACATAATGTTAGCATCTGTTAGATTTAATTAAAAGGGGAATCTGGTCAATTTTTATGTTTTTCACTCTATTTTCGTCTTCCGGGTTTAAAAACTACATTGCGTCCACGTCACAGCTTGTGACGTACCATCGCTCTAACGCTGCATTCACACAGGGCGTAGGCTTTAACGCTCGACGGAGGGCGTGGCTGAAGCTTGGTGCTGACGCGATCGTCATAGTGACAACAGCCAGTCAAATTACTTACCGCTTGGACCACAACACAACACAGAAAAGCGCCTTTTTTTTTGACAGCTAGTGAGACGAAATGGATGCCGATTTGGTTATATGTGCGAATGTGTAGTTGTCGTGTAGTTGTCGTCAGTGCACTGCATAGGCTCAGCCGAAAATACCACGTACTGGTCCGGGAGCTGCGTCTGGATGATTCACTGTTTGAGCTCAGGATGTCCCGGGACACCCATTTGAACCACGTACGATATACTATGCTGCCCGTCATTCATTGATAAAACAGTACACAAACAGAATACAAACAACCACGATACATACCAGATTCACCAACCATCTCTGCCAGCTCATTCCAAGCCTGGTCTCTCCGGTTTGTGTCCCGGTAAGTAAATAGAGATTGGTCGTAAAGGACCGGGTGATTACCGACCGCAATAATACGTTTTTCCTCCATTTTAATCTTTTTTCGTTCTTAATTCACCGCTGTTTTAAATGAACGCTATTGGCGTCTGCTCTAGGATATTTGCATACGCCGATCTGATTGGATGACGCCTGCGCTGGCGCTTGAAAAGTTGAGAAATCTTCAATTTCTGCCGCTTGCAATGCGAGTAAAGCGCCGCGACGGAACCCACAATTCAGTTCGGCAACTGATGATGTCACCCATTCAAAGTAAATGGGAAGCGTTAACGCCTACGCCCATAGACCGTAAAAAATATGGACGACTCGAAATCATCTGTTTCCGCTTGCCATATTTGAAGCTTTCAGGCGGGGGTGCACGGCGCTGACATCTTGGGACCGAGTCTGCGCAGTAGCAATTTCGGGACCAGAGTTGCGCAGTAGAGCACAGGAAGTAGAGCAGAAAGAACAGCTGCGATATCAAAAGCCCGCCCACACTCTCGCAGATGCAGAACAATTAATTATGTTGGTGTGAAATAAACAGTTATGGAAATGCAGAAATTAAAGCTAAAGCACCAATCTGCTCCCAAAAATTCCGAAAAAAGTCCGTTAGTGCCTCAGTGACAACTTCACTCAGAGAAGACGTCAGTCTCAGCTGTCAATCATGACGTCACACCCCCCGTTTTTAAAGCGTCAGATAACAAACTAAAACTTAACTTATTTTAAAAATGAACACTTGAAATGAAATCATCGTGATGATAACTGCCTTCAATGACAAACTAACTTTGGGGAAAAAATATTTGAAGTGTAATTTTATTGTTTAGTTTGTCCCGCGTCCATTAGAAAACACAGAGGGGCGGCTATACTGGGACCGGTTGCGAAATGTTGCTTTTTTTTTTTAAACTTACATATATAACAGTGTTGATAAAAAAGGGAATGCATGAAGCTAGAATAAAATATTTTTGTTTTTTTTTTGTTAAAAAGAAGAGGATCAGCTGTTTATATATATATATATATATATATATATATATATATATATATATATATATATATATGCATGCTCAGGTATTTATGAAACAAAATATTCTATGGGCTGTTACATTTTTGTGAAAATTGTCAAAAACCCTGGTGGTGGCTGGCAACTGGCAAAGTGCTGGCAGGGAAAGAGTTAATGTTTTTAGAAGAAGTTTCTTATGCTCACCAAGGCTGCATGCGTTTATTTTATTAATCATACAAAAAACTGTAATATTGAGAAATTTTATTAAAATGTAAAATAAGATTTTTCTATTTGAATATATTTTAAAATGACATTTATTTCTGTGATGCAAAGCTGAGGGGTGAACTTTTAATGATTGATTTATTCAGCAAGGATGAATTAAGTTGATCAAAAGTGACAGTAAAGTCATTTATAATGTTACAATGGATTCTATTTAAAATAAATGTTGTTCTTTTGAATTTTTTAATTATCAAATAATCAAAAAAAAAATTTTTTTTACACAACTGTATTTAACATTGATAATGATCATATATGTTTCTTGATCAGCAAATCATCATATTAGAATTCTGAAGGAACAATCCTCTTAAAACTCTTACCTATCATACTTTAGAACGGCAGTGTAGGATGCACCCTTCCGATTGTTAGCACCCATAGTCACTCACTGTGTATGGTAGCTATCTAGCACAAAAGAAGCCCCTATATCAGTTTTTCATTCATTAAAATTTGCTTCTGTGCCATGTATAATAATCTGTTCCTTTCAGCAAAGACATGATAAGATAAATGTATGTTCTCAATGAGGAGTGCTCAATCATTCTCCTGGAGATCATACAGAATTCAGTTCCAGCTTTAATCAGACACACATCTGCAATGGCTAATTGTTGGCTTCTCTTGCTGGCTTCATTTTGCAGCAGGTGTGTTAGAGCTAGGCTGGACCAAAACCATATGCTTTCTCTCTGCGTAGACTGGTAGATCTCCAAGAGCAGAACTAAGCATTAACACTTCTGGTCTGCCCTTTTTTTTGGAGTGTATATTTACACTAAATATACCTGACTTAATGGCAAATGCCTTTTTCACCAACTCTGCACACTGACGTCTGGCTGGGCCAGACAAAAGGATAGAAGACACTGATTTGTGTACTGCAGCAGGGGTAAAGCTCACAGCAGAACAATCTGCCTTTTGCCGAATTTACTTTAATCCCTTTTCCCATCACATATCAGATCAGAAAGGCATTGGTTTTCAATAAAAAGGAAGTGGAAAAAAAAGTGTCTAATGTGTGTTTATCGGTTAGGGGTAGGTTTAGGAAGGGCTTTATTGTCCCAGTAAGTGGGGATTCATTTAACAATTTGAACAAGTTGCATACTGTTTAATGTACAACAACACTGAGGTGCAAATAGTTTCTGCAAATAGAAATGCTGCTTGTGGCAAGCAGGACGAGGCTGAGGGACTGTGAGAATGGTGTGAGGCCAGCTGAGAGTGATAATGAGCACCTGTGTGCCGCACTGGTCTCGTCTCTCACGGAGGAGCTTGGGCGCATAAAAGGAGAACGACGACAGTGAAGGACGAGAGAGGACAAGGCATGGCCTTTATGTGCTGTGTTCCACTCCACTATTAGACATGGTCTTGCAAACTTCTCTAAGCACTTACCCTCGGGGGAATCCCGCCGCCATTTTGAAGTGCGTTCCACCTTGGGAAGTGGACATGGGAAGTTTATATGGACAGACTCTTGCTCCCTCGATTTAGACCTAGGGAGCGAGTCTACTTCTTATGCACACTTCAGGCAGTTTCATATAATAATAATAATAATAATAATAATAATAATAATAATAGATTTTATTTATAAAGCACTTTCATTCCGAAGAATCTCAAAGTGCAACAATGGAAAAGGGAAACAAATTATAAAAAGTAAAAATATAGAATAATACAAACAATCAACCAACACATAAGAGTAAAAAGCTTTTCTGAACTGAAAACAGAGCTGATGGTGGAGGTCTCTGTATGCTCCACAATACACTGTGGTCCACTGCATGTTTTACATTTCTCCCAGCGCTATTGCCACATATTCCAATTTCATGCAGACAATTTTTATATCACATATCTTCTGTAAACTCTTGCGTCTCCAAGGCGAAAACTGACTCGTTTGAATTACATTGCAAAGAGTTATCGCAGCACCACAGTAGAAAACAAAACCATACCCGTACCGGCCGGCTCAGATCAGCACGGAAAGTAGCGGTTAACAAACAAGGAGAACAGTTTGGCCCAATGGAAAAGTGGCTTCACCATTCTTGTAGACGCTTTTCTTTGAGAAAAGAAACAAGAACGGCATTGAAATCATTCTTAAAGGGTTAGTTCACCCAAAAATGTAATTTATGTCATTAATGACTCAGCCTAATGTCGTTCCACACCCGTAAGACCTCTGTTCATCTTCAGAACACAGTTTAAGATATTTCATATTTAGTCTGAGAGCGTATGCAGGTGTATGCACACTATACTGTCTATGTCCAGAAAGGGAATAAAAACATCATCAAAGTATTCCATATGTGACATCAGTTGGTTAGAATCTCTTCAAGCATCGAAAATATATTTTGGTCCAAAAATAACAAAAACTACGACTTTATTCAGCATTGTCTTATTCGTTGTCAATCCTCAAATAAAGATATGAATGGTTATGAATCAGTGTATTGATTCGGATCAACGACGTCACATTATTTCAGTAGTTTGACACGCAAATCTGAATCCGAATCATGAATCAATCCGCTGATTCATAGCCGTTCAAATCTTTATTTGAGGATTGAATTGTTTAATCTATCAACTAGCTCCGCTTCACATTGCTCTGGTTGGTGTAGCGCTATCCTATCGACTGCAGAGGGAGTTTGAAAGACAACCGTTTATCCCGCCCCTCGGATTGAGCTCTGTCAATGGTGAGTTTCCAGACCAAACATCTTGATAAGGGTCTGGCTTGTCAGAATAATTATCACTTATAGTGTAAGTAGAATATATTGCTAGAATATATTACAATTGGTGTAAATAGCATCTATCCAGAGAACTACCTTTCTACTGTTTTTTTTTTTTTTTTTTTTTTTTTTTTTTTTTTTTTTACAGACATGATTATTATATCATCTATCTTTTTAATGATCCCCAAAGCCTTGATTATCAGGTTAAGGTGTGTCTGTGTAGGGTTAGATCTAAACTAAATCATGGATCATGAGCAAGACTGAGCAGCTCTGCTAATGTAACATCACAAACTCAACATAGGGCCTACTGCTGCCATCTCAAGACCCATGCAGTAGAAATGGTTCTAAGGTAGAGGACAAGAAGATGATTATTTACTACAAAGAGCCATTGAGAGGAGGTCGGCAAAGGATTCTTTTTTCCCCAATCGTACTCCAGCAGATTTTAACTTTGTGTGCAGCCACTCTTGGTTTAAGCTATAATTATTTTCCTCTTGCCTGCTGCTACACAGATTGGAATTAGCAAGAGATATTGAACGCCATGTGATTTTTTTTCCTTTTTGTTTTTATTTTGTAACGTTGTGTTGCTTTTGTAATAGTTGTTGCTCTTTTCTTAGGCTATGCTCTTTTTCAGAAAGAGAGAGAGGTTGAATTTTGCATTGTTATTAAAAATAAAAAATAAAAATGTTTGTTTTTCAACCCATTTATGAACTTCAAGAGATATCGAATGCATGTTTCATTTGAGTCTCATTGAACTCTCATTAAGAATTGAAACCATGGGTTGCTCGTTGAAACGAACAGACAAGGAAACGAGAACTATGTTCTATGTGTTTTTTAAGACCCGACTGGTTGATCGGTTTGCCTCAAAAAATATGTTGCAGCTGACTGATTTTTTTTGGTGAATAACCACAGAGAGGCGCCATAGCCCTTCCTCTGCACACTGGGTTCATCTCCAGAGTTGTAAGGGGGTTTAATAGTTTGCCGTGACGTCAGCGAGCAGATCTGGGGTCTGTGCTGCGCGTCTCTGGATGAAACTCAGTGGCGCAGCAGCAGGATATTTACCACACTCTACCACACTCACTGACTGAATTTCACCTGCCTTTACCTGCTGGACTAAACGCTACTATGAACCTGTCTGCTGTTCTGCTGTTTCTCATCGCCAGGGTCTGTGCGGAAAGTCTTGAGGGGCCAACAGGTAAGACACGAGTGTTTCAGAGACTTTGATTTCATACCACGGAGTCTAAATCATTATACTCACACACAATCTGTCCTGGGAATTTCAGAACAGTCAAAACAGACTTCGGAAGCACTTTAATCTCTTTTGCATGAGCTGGAAAGTTTAAGTTCCCAATTGTGTAACGGCTGGCGTATAATGCAGTATGTTTGTTGAAAGAATTTTTTTTAGTTTTGTGAGTTTTTATAGGACTTTTTTTCTTCTTCTTCTTCAGTGGTTTGAGGTTGGAATTTATTTATATGGACCATAATCTTTTGATATGAGAAATCTATATAAATCACTTCTTGTGACGATTTTTGTTTTCTGAAGGTAAACGTATTCTGAACGTATTCTGGCGTTATACGTCCAAAATCATTTAAATATGGCAGTGTGAATTTGAAGCTATATATGATAAATGTTCTATCCATCAGTAAAATGTTGCTTTCACTCACTTAAAAGACAAGTTAACAGAATTTACATTTATGTGATCCTGTTGTTCCATAACCATTCTTCTGTGGACCGTTAAAGATGTCAGGTAGATTGTCTCAGTCACTATTCATTTTCATTGTATGAAACAATGCAGTGAAAGTAACTGAGACTGTGACTGAGACTGTGAGCAGCCTATACATTTTCTTTTGTTTTTCATGGAGAAGAAAGAAAGAAAGAAAGAATGCTTGGAACAATATGAGAATGAGAAAATTTCAAGTTTACTAATGAACAAAAAAACAAACAAAAAACACAAAAAAGAAACAAACACACACACACACACACACACACACACACACACACACACACACACACACACACACACACACACACACACACACACAGGGTGTACCGTTTAATAAATATAAATCAACAATTTTTATAATTATTTTGTGACATCAAGTTGGCTCTATTAGATGATCCATCGACTAATTACTATTAGAAAATGTATTTATTCAATCATGAATTCATGGCTTTTCTTGATTAAATCTAGAGTTTCATTTGGGCTCAGAATCTGTGAGTAAAAGAATATGAAGAGGTATGCCCTGAGGATTGGCTTCTGTCAGACTCCTGTATATTGCCTCAGTATTTACATTTTTCCCCCCTGCTTGTTCAAAGTCTCTTGCTTTACTTTCATGACATCAAATATGATCGCTGTAGCTGTTCTGGCTTTGCTTGTCAGGTCGTCTTGTGGCTTGTTTAGGGATTTTTGAGCTCCTGGATCAGTTTCAACTCTGAACATAACAAATAAATGTGTGAAGACTGTTAAACTGCAAAAATCCATCCATCCATCCATCCATCCATTCTTCAAACCGTTTGTCCTACAGTATGTAGAGTCTTAGGCCATAGTTAATTAATAAACTTAATAATTACTATTACAAACAGTTCTACATTTCATTGGACAAATCTAAGTCAGAAATTATCTATCTATCTATCTATCTATCTATCTATCTATCTATCTATCTATCTATCTATCTATCTATCTATCTATCTATCTATCTATCTATCTATCTATCTATCTATCTATCTATCTATAATTCAGTCATAATTAATGTATTGATTTTAATTCATTAAAATTAGATGTTAGCACATTTTAGCTTACATGACAATGTTTTATTATTATTTAATTATATTATTTTTTGTGCATACCATGCCGTTTTTGTAGTTTACTATCAACATGATTCCATTCCGTCTATTCGGTGGCATTTATATTTTGTCAGTACACATTGGGCTGTTTACTGATGGATTTCGGGGAGCTTACTGCATGTATTGCGATGTTAAAGTTGATTTTTCTGTGTCTTTGAAGCATCCTTCATACTGTCAGATTACAGCATCACACAGTGGGGTGTGTGGGAGGTAATGAGACCTGAGTGCAAGTTCACTTCACTGACACTAACTGTGTGTGTGTGTGTGTGTGGCTGCGATTGGGGGCGAGAAAGGTTACAGAGGGTCTCTCACTGCAGTAATCCAAATGAAAGTGAGTGGGCATTTCAGAAAATGCGTTCAAGGACACAGTGGGATTGCACACTAGGCACTGCCAGTTTTTAAAGGAATAGTTTATTCCAAAATTACAATTCTGTCTTTAATTACATGCTTTAATTAAACCTGTATGCTGTTATTATTTTATCTGTATTTTATTCATACAATAAGTTCATAGTTAAATGGATAGTTCACCCAAATATGGTTAATAAAGGCCTTCTGAAGTGAATCGCCTCTTTCAGTTCAAATGCTTACACTACGTTTGACGTCACCGTCGCACCAGTTATGTATTTATTTATTTTTTTACGCTACCAACGTCATCGTCATGCCAGTTACTTTTTCTGTAAGTTGACTATGGAAGGTGGTACGTATTTTTACTTTATAACGTGTTAAATAAGGATATTTTTCTTACAAAAACCCATCAATTCGCTTCTGAAGGCCTCTGCTACCCCCTCGGTGCCCTGTGGATTACTTTTATAATGGATGGATTCACTTTTTTGGTCTTCACATTTTTGGCTGCCATTCACTGCCATTATAAAGCTTGGAAGAGCCAGAACATATATTAATATAACTCAGACATTTATACCAAGGATGTAAATCATGGGTTAAATTTAAATTTTGGGGTGAACTGTCCCTTTAATACTATGAGTAGTCATTATTACAGCTCTATATTTCAAGTCTTCTGAAACTATACTTTATTTCATCATTCAATGATAATTTTCCATTCTGCTGTAGCTCTGAAATCTTATTCTTCACTCAGGATATTCGAAAACAGGCGTTTTCGCGTCAGTTTTCCACTTGTTTTTGGTGATGTTGACATCAAAACTGGCAAAGGGCTGTCAGCGTGCTGCTAAATGAGATTTCAGGGAATGGAACAATTTAATCAGTGAACCGTTCCTTTAAAAGCCAAACGCACTGTGAATTCCTCCCTACTTGGTGAATACAGTTTGCAGATAGTTTGCTCACTCGTATAACCAGACTCATGATGTAGTACCACCTATGTGTAATGTGTAATGTTTTTTGACATTTACATTTGAAAAACTCTCAACATGCCTTTACTATATAGCAAACGAGTGAACGTTCTCTGCCGGATGCTGTTGTGCTTTGGCCATTTCCAAAGGAAGGGCTTTCAGCTTTGCTTGTGATGTTAAAGGTGCCCTAGAATGAAAAATTGAATTAATCTTGCCATAGTGAAATAATAAGAGTTCAGTACATGGACATCACATAATGTGAGTCTCAAACACCATTGCCTCCTATTTCTTATGTAAATCTCGTAAATCAAAAACTCAACAGAAAAAAAGTGCTTCTCAACATAAACCCAAACATGACACAAGCGTTGGGGATCATTTATATGCACGCCCCCAACATTTGCCTCTGTCCAAACAAGCCGAATCGGTAAACGACACTCGAAGATAGGAAAAACGGATCATGACACATGGTTGAGGTTTATTATAATCGGATACCACAACAAATCGTTCATTTGTTCGGCCCATTTCAAGCAAGCTTCACTCAGCGTCTTAAACTGAAGAAATGGGCAACTATATTCCTTCAAGCAGTAAGTCATTTTTCCACTTATTGACTAGCTGTTTAAACAATTTCTGATTAAATTGAAAGTTTCTTAGAGAGACCGCATTGTCTAGATGACGCAAGATGCTAGCACAGTAACAATCGGATACTCCAAGTACCATACAAAACGAAATAGTGTCTAATGACAAAGGGTAATATTTTTTTTGTATTACAAAATACAACCGTAGATACTTTGGTTACAGATCGTTCACGCGATCCTTCTAGCAAACGTCACCTTTTCCACCATATAAGTTAAAACGATAGTCAATGGAGATTGATAAAATGCAGCTTACTTGTTTATTGGTGTTTTTAGATCGTCCGTGCGCGAGAGAGAGCTTGCGTGCATATGGTTGCCGGATTGGACATGTTTAGGTTAAAACCAGAGTGTATACTGGTTTCTATTCACAGAAAAGCTCTGTTTGGGGGATTTAATTCCTGAAATCTGGCTACCGCACGAACGCGAGTTCTTTCTCGCGCGTGGATGATCTGAAAACACCAATAAACAAGTAAGCTGCATTTTATCAATCTCCTTTTGAGATGTTTTGCTTAGTTTAATTTAGACGGTCTGTGTTCTGTCAGGGTGATCAGGACTTTAGCTGGTTTACTGAGCTGCTGAAATAAGCCAATCAGAGCAGAGCTCAACATTAATATTCATGACTCTTTCAAATAAGGCAAAAACAGAGCATTACATCCTAGGGACAATTTATAGAGTTGTAAATGGACCTGTAAAACTGTATCTGGACAATTTTTTCCCTTAAATAAACCACATACCCTCTATGTAGATATCAGAGAACAATTTAACATATTGTTTCAAATCATTCTAGTGTACCTTTAAACACCACTGTGTCATTAAACTGCCATCTACAGAATAAGGCATAGCAATAAAACAGAGGCTTTTCCTGAACGAACAGATGGATAAATGACTGCTTTGATCAATATTGTGTCATACTGTGTATGTATTCATTGCCTGATTTTGTGGAATACTTAAATGTTATTGGTCAGACAGTGGTGGCATTTACAATCAAATATTAGCATAATAACCACTAAACTGTATTACTGACTAATGACCCTGACATGGCTGTTCTAGTTTTGTTTTTTATCGTACTGTACTTTCTTTTCCTCCCAGATAATCAAAGAAACTACACTCTAATCAATGTTTCATATGATTCATAATTCATTCATATACGTCAGCATCTCCAAATGCAATTCAAACCATTTGTCTTTCCGAGCTTTTCTGAACACTTACCCTATCTGCCTTGGTTTAATAAACAGATACTAACAGATATTCGCTAGTTGGGATGTCGAAGTGTTTACACTGTTTCAGGGAAATCAATATTTAGATACGCCTCTGCACATTTAGCTGCGATGGAGAATGCATTTTAACATAAAAAAATGACATAAGTCAGCTTTAACCCCAGGGAACCTACAAAATCCGGTTTAACCACAACCATCTGATATACTTTTTGCATGACACTGAGATGCATTCAAAGCACCAGGAGATGTTAGATAGAGAGAGAGAGGGATGGGTAGAAAAACTACAGAATAATGAATTGCGCTAGAGCAGTGTCCTGAAACCCCCAGCAGCCCACCAGAGTCAGCGGAAAAGAGCAAGAGTAGGTGGTTGATATTATGAAGGAGGGCAGCAGAGGGCAATCGCTAGGCTATTCATTCTCTCAACCGCTTTCACTCAGTACAGCGGCCTTACAGTGTTAAAGGCGATGAAGACATTGCACTCATGCTGCACACAATTTCAATTTGTTGTTCAAGTCCAGTCTTTAGAACTGACCATGCGGAAATTGAATCTTCTCCTAAAGTGTTTTCAATATTTGGTTTATCTACATCAGATAGCAGAATTGTAGCAAGCAAGAAGAACTTATGATGAAACGTATTAACTGAAAGTGCTATTTGAACAACACCGTTTAGTGTTTTGGGTCAGTAATATTTAGAATAAATAAAAATAAATGAATAAGTTTAATTGGGAAGTAAACACTAAATTGATCAAATTGGTCTCAGTAGAGACATTTTAATGCTACAAAATAACTCTATTTAAAATAAAATTATTATTTTATTTATCAAATAATCCTGAAAAAATAAAACAATAAAAAATGCTATCATGTTTTCCACAAAAATATTATAGCAGTTTTCAACATTAATAAGAACTGTTACTTGAGAAAGCAATTAGAATCCTTTCTGAAAAATTAAGTGATTCTGAAGAATAGACAAAAAGGTGCTGAAAATTCAGCTTTTATAAATAAATAAATAAATAAATAAATAAATAAATAAATAAATAAATAAATAAATAAATAAATAAATAAATAAATAAATAAATAAATAAAGCTATTTTATGAAGAAAAAACAAAAAATGCATCTTTTGAAATCTTGAAAAGTAAGTGTACCCATTAAGCCCACCGAAATCTAACTTTAGGTGTTTTTCATAGATATTGAAAGTTTTTAGGAAAAATACATTTTTAAAATGCAAGATTTATTTCTCATTTGAAAATATATTATATAATTTATATACATTTTAGAAGATAAAATAAAACATATATATTCAGTGGTGTAAAGTATTTGAGTAAATGTAAGTAGTTACTGTACTTGAGTATCTTTTTGGCTACTTTGTAGATGAACTGAGAATCAAATATATCAGCAACTCTTACTCTCTACTTGACTACATTTTTTTTAACAAGTAAATGCACTTTTTACTCCAATACATTTCTGTTGAGTAATGCATTCTTACACATTATTACATTTTCTGCTGCAGTTTGTTTCTGCTTTAAAATAGTAATATCGCCAATAAGGGCATTGAAGGTACTATATCTTGTGAGTTTTGCCTTTACTCAACCAAACATGTTCACAAGGCATTAGCAGGTGTTTGATTTATGAGATGAGGACATTACTGCAGCTGGTGGTGTGGCTGAAACCAGCACGTAGCCTACAGTGCAAGAAGGTTTTGACTATTTCATTTAGCTTTTTTATTTTATTTATCTGCTATATTGAAAAACCCTTTTTGAAGGATATTGGTTTATACTTTTGGCCTTTTTGTGCACTTAACTGAGACTTGAGAGTTTATAGATGTTTAAGAGGTGGTTGTGTCGACCTTGATTTTTTGCAATATTGAGGTGTTCAGTTTTATTTTGATTTTATAAAATAAACATTATTTTTCATCTTGATTATCAATTGTTTCTTATTTTCACTGCCATGTCTCTCAGGTGTCGAGGACTAGTGCATCGTTAAGCCATATTTAGTATGAGTAAAATACTTAAGTACTGTTAAACAGATATTCTAAGATGTATTGGAATTGGTGATTTGTGTAATGGAGTCTTCTTTGTAAGGAATCTGTACTTTTACTCAAGTATGGTTTTCAGGTACTCTTAACACCTCTGGATATTTTATGCAAATTTTGTGAACCGTTGACAGGGCCATGGCTCACTGACGGGGAGCGAAGGCTGTCCCGTGTGGTTGTATCAAACAGATGAGCTACTTTAGCTCAAAATGCTTAAGAAGGTAATGCTGGTTCTGATAGAAAGGTGTCCGAATACACAGTGCATCGCAGTTTTTGTGTAAGGAGCTGCATAGCCACAGACCAGTCAGGGTGCCCATGCTGACCCCTGTCCACCGCCAAAAGCGCCAACAGTGGGCATGTGAGCATCAAATCTGGACCATGGAGTAGTGGAAGAAGGTAGGAATCATGTTTTCTTTTACATCACGTAGATGGTCGGGTGCATGTGCGTCGCTTGCCTGGGGAACACATGGCACCAGGATGCACTATGGGAAGAAGGCAAGCCGGTGGAGGCAGTGTTCTGCTGTTAACCGTTGGGTCCTGCTTACTTTGTTACATTGACACTTACCACCTACCTAAGCATTTTTGCAGACCATGTACGTCCTTTAATGAAAATGGTGTTCCTTGGTGGCTGTGGCATCTTTCAGCAGGATTATGTGGATGTTTTGGCAGCAAAGGTTGGACCAACACTATTACTACTAGGTCATAATGTTATGCCTGATCGGTGTATATGTATTCTAAGGGGCTGTTAAATGCTTAAATCTGATTAACATGAACATGTCTACATGAACGTTCTGAGGTGTGCTATTACTTTCAAGGAAACGCATGGCTAAAATAGTTCCAGGCATGTGTTGACCGCATTACAGTTCCATATCACCTCGCCAAATGATTTCAGTTATTTCAAAGGTCTTTACAGCAAAAGAACCAAAACCCACAATGACACTCACCAAGGATATACATATAGTAAACCATAGGATAAAAACAAGTTATATCCATGTTTATTTGCCTTACAATTATGTTTTTTTTAGGCTATATATGGTTTCTCAAGCTTAAAATGCACACACAAACAGTCCGGACACGTATATGCACACGTCTCTCTTGCATCACCTATGCCAACTGAGTTTTAACAGAGCCCCTAAAGCGCGAGAGGAGGCAATAGGTGTGTTCGACTAGAAGCGCCGCTGTGCAGACTGATTTGTGTATGACATCAAAGTACCGTATGGACTGCTCCGTATGCTTTCGTATTGCTCTTGTGGTTTTTTGATGCCATACACCAATCAGTCTGCACAGCACCGCTTCAAGTCGATCACACCTAAAGCCTCCATCACGCTGTGATGGGATATGATTGGTTTATGAGAGAAATCCTTGTTTTCGTGCATGTTCAGAGCATGATGTGACAATGTTGCTGTGTTTGCACGCTGGAGTCCTGTCTTGTCATAACATGTTGCTCCACGTTAATTTTTTGCAGCCGTGCAAGACGCACGCTGATCACCTCCAATTGTGCAGGCTGTGCGTCACCTCCCTGCCCTTTATCTGAATAGACAGCCCTGAGAGATCTCACTCCACTGCATCCCTGCGCTGCGCTCACCTGCAAGGCATCGTGGGATAGCATGCAGGGCCTGTCAGCTCTCACATCCAGGTGCTGTCACTACATTGTTGCTTTTGCTGCTCCCGCAAGCCGTTACGGAACAGATGGTGTTTTGCCTGCGGGGTTTGCCCACCCTGTCAGATCCCATCAACCGGTGTTTAGGTGCCCACCCGTCCCTCATCCAAATACCTTCTTTACAACTCTATCACCAGGGCAACACTTTTTTTTATGTGAAGAGAGCCTTTCATATCTCCAATTTTATTTTATTTTAGCATACAGATGGTAGGAATAGAGACATCAGCAGATGGGAATAAAAGACTAACTATAGTTCACAAAATGGGATAATTAAATGTGAAAACAGTGATGTAATTCATTGATAATTGCAATCTTTCATAAAACCGCAAATCATGCAGATAAAGAGAGTTTTTTTTTCTTCTTCATCTTGCTTAAGGTTTCACTTGGGAATCCAAAGTAGGTCCTTGAAGTAAGGCTACTGGATTTGAGCCTGTAAGTGACCACCTACAAACCACTCAGAGCACCTTAGCAACCACAAGCTCGTTCAACACTCTCATAAAAACTCGACAAAGTACCTCGACAACTACCTGCAACCACAAACGACACCCTAAAAACAACATGCTTAAAACACCTTAGCAACTGCATGGCATGAGCTGTCAAAACAGCCGGAAGACCCTAACAACCACTTAGCAAAGTGCTCAAACACCTTAGCATCTACATTGCAGTTCACTAGCAACCACCCACAATCCCTTGCACCAACACATCTGCACCCTAGGAATCTACTCATAAGTATTCAAAATACTAAAAACCTACTTATAACCATGCACCCTAAAAACATGCTAAAACATTCAGAATACCTTAGAAACTGTATGACATGACCTGGCAACCACCCAGAAAACCCTAACAACGGTTTGGCAAGATGCACATTCAAAACACATTAGCAGCTGCGCAATATGCCAGAACAACCCAAGACAAAACAAATGCCTTAGCAAACATTGAGAATACAATAGAGGCCACATTGCTAAAAAATAACAACAACAACAAAACAATCAGAACCCTAGCAACCACTTAGCAATGTCTTCATAACAACTCAAAATAGCTAACCAACTACCTGCAACTTTAGAATTGACATACTGCAACAACATGCTAAAAATATATAAAAACACTTTCACAACTCCATTGGCAATGCCCTAGCAACCACCCACAACACCCTAGCAACCACATAGCTCAGTAGCACGCAAAATATCTTAAGTGTAACATTATCATTAAGTGTACATTGGTTGTACACTCGTTATTGATGTGCATTGTGGGTTCCAATGAGTGAACACTACTTTTTTTCAGTGAGCACTTTCGGACAGCCCTAGTAACACATTGACCACCATTCAGAATACAGTAAAAGTAGGGCCATATGCAGGGTTTTAGAAATGCCAAAAAGTGACAAAAGACTGTTTAAATTGAAGACTAATAAGTGAATTTAATGAAAGGCTATCAGGAAAGTGCCAAGTAACCAAGTTCATTAAATCTGTTCACAATAGGCACAATTTTAATCTTAATCATATGCCTAATGTGATGCAAATAAGCTTCGGTTAAGTTTTTTACATACCTGGATATTATTGTCAGTAGTTTAAGATTTCTATCATAATACGATTGTCAGATATGAAATGTTTAGCTACTTACATGTCACTTTTGACTGTTAAAACTGAAGCCTCATGCTGAAATATACTCTTGGCTTCTGTTAACATTAATAGTAATGCCTGCCTTCTTTGATTTGATTGGCCATCTCAGTCATTTTGACATTGACAAGTGCTGTTACACGAATCAACTGATCAGCTCAAATCAGAAAGCAATAATGTACAGTTATTATTAGCTAATTATTTCACAGCTTTTATTATTTTATAGGGACGGGCCTCAGGAACCTCATTGGTGGTTACAGCCATGACTAGAAGCCTTATAGCTATGCACTATTGCTATGTAATAACACAATTACAAACCGCATAGCAACACTATGCTGGGTTTCCAAGTTTTATGGGGTTTTCTCTCATCATTCGCTGGTGTAGCTCGTCCTTATATGCATCCGAGCTCCCTCATGAGAGGACTCGAGAACGGTGTGCCTCACAGGTGACACTCTTTCTCAATCACGCACTGGTCTCGCTCGCTCCTCCCACATCTCTTGCTCACCAACCTCGCCACAGGCGTCTTTTCATATACATAATGATTGTTATACTGCACAAACTGTATATTCTATCCCCTGATCCTAAATGTACCAATCACAAAAAAAAAAAAAAAAAAAAAAAAAAACAATTTCAAAAAAAATTGTTTGGTATTATTTTTAAGCTGTTTTCCTCATGGGGACCAATAACGTCCCTAAAACATAAGAAATATCTGAACTACACACAATCTCACCCTCATTTTGCTTGCAAATTGCCTGAACTCCAGTTACTACCATGGCAACATGGAAAGTATGAGAGTTAGAGAGTGCTAGGACTCCGGAGCTGGATTAAAACACTGGCACCCTCAGTGACTCAGTCTCTCTCTCTCTCTCTCTCTCTCTCTCTCTCTCTCTCTCTCTCTCTCTCTCTCTCTCTCTCTCTCTCTCTCTCTCTCTCTCTCTCTCTCTCTTTCTCTCTCACACACACAACATTTGGGGGAAAACACATAACTCACCTTCTCATGTCCTTCAGAGATGCTGATGGTTCTTCCAGGATTGGCAAACACAGCTTTACTGCACAGCTGTCCAAACAATTGTCTAACAAAACTAAAGGAGCAGTACACACTTGAATGTAAATTTATGCCATCATTTACTCTCTGGCATGCCACATATTTATTGGCAGAATGTCAGACCTGTGATGTGTGATGTCATTGTCATCAAACCTGACCTAATGCACCTCAACACAATTATAAATATGTGCAAGCACAAACAAAATTTAAAGGGGTAGTTTAAAAAATAAGACATTTTGAAGAATGTCGGTAAACAAATGGTTGCTAGACCCATTGACTTCCATAGTATGGAACAAAAAAAAACATTGAAGTCAATGGGGCCAATCTGTTGGTTACCAACATTCTTCAACATATCTTCTTTTGTGTTCAGCAGAACAATTGACGCTGAGTAAATGATGACACTTCTTTTTTGGGTGAAATATCCCTTTAAGATGGGAGAGGGGGAAGCAGTGCCCCTGCAATATTTTTTTATGTTTTTTTGATAACAGCCTTCATGTGTAATATAGCTGTTTGTGAATGTAAAAGGCCTGCAAAGGCGAACAAAAATACAAACTCCCTGAAACGAGGTATCAGTAATTTCATTCTTCATATGGTAGAAGACCCCCCTCAATGTTAAGTGGTCTCTTAATTTTTTCCAGAGCTGTATATATAACTCAACTCAAAATTACTTCAAACTTAAAATGAAAATGGATGCATTTTTCATTTTTGAATCTTCACAGTATTGTTATTTGCTTTCATTTCATAGAAACACGTCAACATGCAGCAACAATTTGTTTTGTAATATCATTTGCATATGAGGAAACATTTTGAAATATACTGTATTATATTAATGCACTTTCTGATCATTTGAAAAAAAAAAAAAACTTTTGACAGTCAAAAACATATATGGATGTCCACCATATGAACCGTTGGCATTATTTATTCACACGTCTGCACCTTGGCATGAAGTCAGAGGGGAAGGTGACTTTGTCAAGTGTGTCAGCATACTGTAACACCTGGGATAACAGCTGTTTCTTTTCCCCACTGGCAACCCCTCCAGCGGACAGTGAATTGGGCACCATAACCCACTGAAGAGAGGTCTATTCAAGGGCATGTAGAGGCCAGACCCAGATGGAATCTGCACACTGATTTGAAAGCAAAATCTCATAGATTTGAACAAACTGTTCAATAGACCTGAGAGAACTACACTCTTTGGCAGCTAAAATCATCATAAAATTCAATTAAATATTTAATAAATGAACACACGAGACTGAAGACGTGTGGAATTTAGTGAATGATGGTGCTTCCTCAGCTGAAACACGAAAAGCTTTCCGCAGGCATAAATTCTTCCACAAAATCAACCCATCTCTTTTGTATCTTACCATCATACACTATGCTGTCATATGCACTGCTAAAAGTTCAGTCTAATGTGTTTACAGCTTCAAAACAAGCATGTCTCTAACACTCTATAAAAGCTTTACCTTATGCACATCAACTGTGGACATAATGAGAAGATCTTAGACGGTTAGACCCCTCCCTTCATGACCCCTTGACCTCAAACCCATCTCCTTCATGTCTGGGGCTTTTCAGTGCGTCACAGATGTTGTTATGACTGGAGACACAATGAATGAAACTAGGACAGTAACAATGTCAGATATAACCTCATTCAATCAAATCACCACATAAGCATCAATGTATAATTAAAGAATTAATAATTATGTATATATTAGATTAAAATACAGTAGCTGCAATGAAGAGGAAAGTGTGTCAAGGCAAACTTTGAAAGTCGGCTTGGCAAAGCTTATATTGAATAAAAGAAAGCTTGAGACGCGCCTAAAGCCGGGTGAAGACTGCACGATTTATAATAGTCCTTTATGATTGTTTCTCTAGAAATATGATCCCTATTGTAAGCCTTGTTACACTGAAAGATTTAAGTTGTCATTAATGTCAGACTGTACAATAATCAAGGCACGTTCAAAATGGACTAAAAAAACTCATCCTTGGTTGCCTTGAGTAGGGGAGAGCGGGGTAAAATCTAACACTTTTTGACTTTCTCAGCTTGTGTAAATGCACTTGGAGTTCAGAGTATTTATTTTTTCCCACATTCATTTCACACGTCTAATATTGTTTCATTAATACAGTGTATACTTTCTTCTTATTTTACCCTGAAAGAATGAAAAGGAAATGTGACAACATGCCCCAATTGGGGTACATTGTAACGTGAGGGGCACATTGTAAAATGAGCAAATGAGTTTAAAATGTTTCCTGATATAATAATAAAAATATGTGTACAGTATATATATATATATATATCCAAGACAAACTAAAATATTTTGTCAATAAAATACAATATTAACTTTTTAAAAAGATATATAACAATGACATCGCTAAGTACACCTATACAGCATAGATAAAAACATAATAATCATAATAAACACATAATTATTTCTGAACATTGACTTTGACATTGATCATTATTCACCTTTTTCTCATGGTTTCTTAAATTAATTCTTAAAGTATAGAATATAATCGCGTAGTTCTAATAGGTGCTCATTGTAACGCAGTTTGCAACGCACCCCAGCTGCTCAACTGGGATTTAAACCCAAGGGGGTAATCTAGCACTCGGAAAGCGTTCCACCCATAGGGGCGGCCATTGCTAACCAAGCCATCACCTGCTGTTAGCATCCCATTGACTCCCATTCATTTTTGAGTCACTTTGACAGTGAATAAACTTTACATCTGAGGCGTTTAAAGACTCCATTTGTCCATTGTTTATTTCTAAAGAAACACGACAATGCATAAAAGGCTCCATTACCTTGTATCTTACACTATCGCCCCGTAGAAGCTGTTTTCATAACCAACGCGACTCTGTGGCACAGTTGAGAAATTACCGTATAAACAGGAGAAGACGCTCAGAAACAATCTTTTACTGTCTATGAGGCAGTCGGGGGGACGTGGAGACATAAAGTCTGATAAAGTTAAGGGAGAAGAATGGGGAGAAGCCGATGGTGAGCCAAAAGCAACGGGAGAAAATATTTAAGCAACGTGATTCAGATTTCACTTTCCACAACTACTAGAAGACTCACTGCTGTCAGACAGGTTGCTTACGTCACATCTACGTCGTCAAGCTCAGTCTGAGCCTGCGCAGTTCGCTCAGCCATCAGGAAGTGAGTGCCTCTGATTGGCCTCAATTTTCCGCCATTGAAGTCAATGGGATAGCTCTGTCCATTTCTTTTACTGTCTATGTTTAAACCGTGGCTCGTGTTTTGCTGTTAGATCAGCGTTAAAGAACGATCTGAACTGATATAAGATTAAAATAATATCATATTTGTCTAATTTTAAATAAACACAAAAAAACAGAGATGAAAAATAAACTTTAGACATTTACTTTTACTTTAGAGTTGTTTAGATTTTTTTTTAATTTAGATTTAGAGTTGACAAAACCCTACAAATCCAACTTGGTTTAGATCAGGTTCAGCAGGCTCACAATGCTCGGTATAAACACTCTAAATCAATTCAGGGTTTGAGCCAGAGTGTGTGATTAACTAGAGCTGCAATCAGACAATCACACGGGAACATGGAGAGCGTCAGTTTGATTCACTTCTTTGTTGAAGATGGGATCGTTATGAAAAATGGAATGAATTTAAACACATTTACAAGTACTGAAATAAACACTGCTGTTGCAAAAGTTTGAGAAGATGGCTGAATGAAAACACCTCACTATATCAATGCATGTGTATCAACTGAATTTAAATAATTTATTTATGTTCACAAAGAGCTAAAGGGGAAAAAAAACATGGGAGCTTAATCTGTTTAAAATATTTGTATATTGAAACTTGTATTTATATACACCGATCAGGTATAACTTCATGACCTCCTTCCGTGTTGGTTCCCCTTTTGCTGCCAAAACAGCCTTGCATAAGTTCTGCCAGGAAGACTCATTACATCTCTCATTACGTTTAGATCTAACCAATCATCATCTTACACTTGGAGTATAAAAGATTGGTACTTACACGTCTGAGTTTGCAGATGCCAACATTCACCCCATCCTCCCCACCACCACCAGGATGGTCCCTGCCCATACCTCCCGGGGGTCAGCTACACCCCTGCTTTCTTCTTCAGGCAGGAAATGCAGAGTCCGTTACTCTCTGAATGTGAGCTACAGACAGGCCAAATAACTTATTATGCAATATTTTGCTTTCATTTGCTGGTCGGTTAATAAATAAATGTCATTATGTTATCACCCCCTGTATTTCTTGTAGAAATATGTTACTTTGCTCACAGCTGGCTTGGTTTGCGATCTCTAATCCAGAATAAAACCAGGTAGAGTAAGTTAGCATGACGATGAACACAGCTAGAAAACAAAAAAACAAAACACCTTCTTGAGGCTGAAAAACCAGAGTTTGCTTAAACTAATCTCAAACTTACCTGTGTGGCAAATGAAAGTGATTTTATGCAACAGACCTCTGTTATTACATTATCTGATATTTTAAAGACCTTGACACACAGCTGTGAGGTTCTGCAGGATCTCTATGATGTCATTGCGTTCTAATTATACGATGCCAACATGCTTAGTCAAGCACACATAACTTCATTTTTACCACCAAGTAATACCACCACGACGCTAGGGTATTCTGCTAGGCTGCCAGAGGGTTGCCCTTATGTTTTCCACTTTGCAAAAATCATAAAGTAATATCATACCTCTTCTCAACATGCCACAGAGCTATTCAGTAACTGTTCTCTGCTTTTTTTGTTACTATAGACGAATAATTGACCTTTTCTCAGAGATGCTCTGTCACTCTTACCAACCTTGTGTAAGTGATGTTGGCAGCCAAGGTGAATCCAAAGGGATTGTCTTATTCAAAGAGAAAGCTGGATTGATTTCAGATAAGATTGAAGTTGCTCCTTAAAGGGATAGTTCAGCCCAAAATGAAAATTTTATTCTGAAAATACTACTAGTACAGTGGTTGCCGAGATGCCGAATGGCTGCTTGGTTACAAACATTCTTCTAAATATCTTCCTTTGTGTCCAGCAGAGGAAAGAAATTCATACATGTTTGGAACAACTTAAGGGTTAGTAAATGATGACAGAATTAACATTTTTGCAAAGCGCTTTATCAACTTTATGCCAATCATGAACTTGAGCAGTTTGGAAAAGCGTGTTGGGATGATACAATCCTGGTTTCTGTGTAGAAGTGTCCACAGGAGTAGGAGGAAGAGGCATGGAGAAAGTTGCGGCAGAGGAAGGAGAAATAATAATTGAATATTTGAGAAACCCTCCCACTTCAGATGCTTTCTTGTACTATTTTTATACCATGGAGGGCGTTAACAAACGAGAAAACAAAGGCTTTGTCCAGTAATAGCATCTTCCTCGAGGGTCTGACAGGCCTGGTTGCCCCGGAAAATGTGACGGCAGTGGGCCGAACCTAGAATGGACTTCAACGTTCAGCCTTTTTGTTCAGGAGAAGTCTTCACCATTCCCATCCGAAATAACCCGTCTTTGTATACCCTCCCACGTCACGCACTCTCTTTATTGTTTTCATTCCCAAGACAACCCATTATTACATGCTGAGGTGGAAAGTGGGTTATGTTTTGGAACCGAAATCAGCGTTCTCCCGATATCTCACTCTCTCTCCATTGTCCGTTACTCCCTCATCACGTGTAGCAAGAAAAAAAAAAGACAAAGCCACTTCTTAATTAAGGCCGCCAATCATTTGGAAGAGAGATTTGGGTGTGGAAACAGATCCACGTGGCGTCCTAATCACACTAGGAAAATCTCTATTGTCAGCGTTGAATCCTGGGACAATGGAAGTCGTGGTCTGTCACTGATTAATTGGGCGCACAGATTAGGAGCAATAGATTTTTTGTTTTGTTTTCATTCACTAGCCGTCTCACTCCCATTCGACAGAGACAGAGACACACAGAGAGAGAGAGAGAGAGAGAGAGAGAGAGAGAGAGAGAGAGAGAGAGAGAGAGAGAGACAGGTGCAAAGAATCAAGCTTCTTAACCCGCCCTGACACCAATCTGCTTGTCTTTTCGTCTGTAAACCAAAGGATGTCAAGTAAAGCTCTAGAGTCCTGCATGTTTAATTAATAATCTGTTGGAGAGGGATTGTAGAGTGACAACAAGAGAAAGAGACAGGGGAAGTGAGAATAGATATCACAGGCTGCATTGTGTCTGGGTTCATGCCGTTAAACTCAAGGATTAGGGGCAAGTTACAGAGAAAAAGGTTGAAAGCAAGTTGGCCTCAGATTGGTGGAAAACGGCCGTTAGTCAGTAGAATGTCTAAAGTAGACCATTGAAAGAAAGGGACACTGACATGTCATAATCCAATTGGGATATGCCTAACAGACTAAAATAGACATCTTTAATTGCAGTTCTGGCAGAATTTGTAACAAACCTGTTCTAACTTTTTGGCATTCCATTTTTGGCAAGAACACACCAGTTTATACCTGCAACATTTGATACCTTCAATGGTTTAAAATGAGATATGTGAGTCATAGGCATAGCGTTATGCAACCTACACCACTGAGTCACCAGATTTCCCAGAGTTTGCCAAGTTAGAGGCATCAAATCTTTGAAAGATTTTCAAAGTTTTGTTTGAGGAAGTATTAAGTAAACTTTATATCCATCTTTGCTTGCTTTGAGAAATGTGTGTGAATTATGTACTTCTCAATGGAATGAAGGCAGTGACACAGCAGGAGACCGCTGCACCATGAATGTCCTAACACTTTTGGGGAGTTTTATCATATCATCAGTTTACCCACTTCCAAAAGTCAAATACGTAGCCCATCTGTGGCATATTGCTTTATATGCCAGTCTGTCTGTATGGGTGGTTCTTTGCCTTGATAAGCTGTAAATTCCTACCACTTTTAAAGTCATTGTATTTACAAGATGAATGCACATAAACGGAATCACAGTGTCATAATTGCTAGTGGGAAACTGTTCTTTAGTGGAGCATTTTCTTTGAAATTCTGATTTCTGAGTTGATGGCGTATCAGTTGAAGATTCCCAGTAGCAGATGATGGACTGGGGAACAATAGTTTTGAAACCCCTATATCCCAACTGTTCTCAGATCAGAGCAAAAGCCCAACGTCTACCAACGCACTAGCAAGAACACACTGAGATCTTAGAATAAACCAACAGCTTCAAAGAATATGTTTGAATCCCTGAGGCTGATGAGCCAGTCTCACATCTGTCTGAACAGATGCCTTCATCTTAACACCCATTTTTATTTGAAGTTGATATTTTTGATTGTGGCTCTGGTGTAAAAAAGTAGCAGTTGTGTGAGACTCGGTGTGTGAGAGTCATGATGAATGTGTGTAGGTGAAAAGAAGTGAGAAGAGCTTTTTCATTGTTTGATGCTGCCAGTGGGAGAGTGTTTGAAATCTTCTCAAACTGCTTTGGAGTTTCATTTTTTGTCTGACAGGGGCGTTCAGTGGTTCTGTCAGGAGCTGCACCTTGAAGATCATATGCAGTGAAAAAACCACACTACCACACAAGCACAAATGTGTATGAAACCCAGCAAAGTGGACAACTCATTACAGGCATGTTGGGAAGGTAGGATGTGTAAATAGATTAGCTAATGCTACTCTTACAATTTCCAGAGGAATTCACTGAATATTTGTTGACCATCAGTCCGAACATTATGGTATTGCTTGCCTTTTGATATTATAGAGCAGCGTTTCCCAACCGGGGTGCTGCGGCTGACGTCTGACGTGAGCAGGGGTGCCGTGTAAAAAGGTGCCGGCGCGGTTCATCTCACATCTAATGACGCATGTTTAATATGGGTTAATATAATACTTGAAAATAATGCTTTTATGTATGTTTCTGTCGATGGATACATGTGCTGGCTCCTCAGTGATACACTACAACAGCGATAATAAAATAAAAACGTGGGCAAAACAGCCTCTCTTTGTAAACTGTGTTCAAAGCATGCCAGTGCTGCCGTATGACCTGTCATTTTCGCCGTCATCATCACCCGGGTATATCCACCAGAAGACGCGAATGAGAGCGTGCAAATATTGAGTTCTCTTTCAAGTCTTGCGCTTGAACGGACAAACTCACACAAAACATGTCCATATCAACATGTCCATCTTGATAAGTATATTTACTTTATTCCCTGAACATAGAAAATACCGAACCGTACTAAAACTGTGAACCTAAATCCGTGAAGCAAACCAAATCGTGAGCAATCTGTACCGTTACACCTCTAGTATTACGTATGCGAGGGGGTGCCACAAAATCTTGAACATTTTTAAAGGGTCCCATGACAGAAAAAAGGTTGGAAACACTGGTATAGAGTATGGCTTCATACAGGACACACACACCAAAAAAAACCTTTTGTCTTCTAAATTAAGACATATGTTCAGGGGGTGATTTTGGTGGTTATGAGGTAAAAGTCCCATTAAGAAAAGTTAGGCCCAATCCCAATTCTATTTTATACCCCTCCGCCTAACGCTATGCCTACCCCTTTCCCCCTTGAAATGGAGTAGCAAGGCATATGGGTAAAATTATTCCCCTAAAAAATGGGACACCACTTCTCATCATACCCCGTTTCTTTTATTAGTGTTCTGTAACATTTAACAAGTATGAACGGCAATGAAGTGCGTACTGGTTAAGCTATATCTAACAGAAATCAGGCATGAGAAACGTATAACAAATTAGGCTACTCACTCCCAATGTTGTTTTGCTCTATGAAAACAGCGCACGTTTTCAGTTCAAAAATGTGTGCGCTATCGTTTCCTAATACAATACAGAATGATACAGAACATACAATACTGGTGAAGCCATTTTTCCATTGGGCCAAACTGTTTTCCTTGTTTGTTAACCGCTCCATTCCGTGCTGATCTGAGCCAGCCGGTACGGGTATGGTTTTGTTTTCTACTGTGGCGCTGCGATAACTCTTTGCAATGTAATTCAAACGAGTCAGTTGTTGCCTTGGAGATGCAAGAGTTTACAGAAGATACATGATATAAATATCGTCTGCATTATGATGGATGACCAGTTTTTTTTTTTTTTTTTTTTTTTTACTGAATTATTAATTTATTATTCACTACACGCATTCTAGCAGCCTGTAGTCGGTGTATGCATGGAATCATACCCCTTCATCATACCCCTTCGCTTGAAGTGTGGCCCTGGAAAATCTTTGTTTGAAGGGCCATCTGGCCCTTACCCTTACCCCTGACAAATGCCCCCTTACCACTTCAGCCAAAAGAGAATCGAAACACCCCTACCCCTTCACGTGAATGCGGAAAACGATGGGTTAGTGGAAAGTGAAGGGGTAGAAATGGGATTGGGCCATAGTCTGTTTGATGGCTGCTATATCATATGTAAGTCTCTTCTTGCTATGTTTACTAAATTATTTATCTATCCACAATTTTGCACATTATTATTATTGTTATTTTTATTATTAATATATTCCCTCATAATATTTAACCAAAAACATTAACTTACTTTCCCTCTCGCAACAATGTCTCTTCTATGATGATGAGTGCACTGGAGCATAGACTGGCCAATTTTCCCTCTTTAACCCGTCACACTCTTTGAGATCGCAGCAATTGACCCTTTTCACATTTCTGGGTTTCTTAGAAGCAGAATTCACATAGCTGGGTAAATTTCTATAGTGGAATGAGAAACTACATTAAATATATATTTGTTTGTTTACCAATTTGCTTAAATAGCAAAAGAAAAGCTGCACAATATAGTTTTCACAACTTTCCAGAAGAGGATAAAAATATAGAGATTGATAATGGAGATGGAGATAAAGAGGTAAATTGTACCATCACTCCCATAGTTGTTGTATAACACCCTCATAGCAGCATTAACTAGTTGTTTTGTAATTTGCTGCAAAGGTAATATAGACCTAATACAAAGTATATTGTTGTAAATGTACATAAGCTTCAAAAACTTTGCAGGATTTACAATGCTCTGATTATTGTAAAAACACATCACAGTCTGTTTCATTAGAAAACGGCAATGATCCAACAGTCTAATCAATTCCTAATAGATAAAATCAAGCCCCTACCTAATTTGTTTCTTTCTAGAGAAGCCGTTTCAGTCAGATATATGTCACAATAGACTTTATCCCATGATTTACTCACCGCAACCCATCCTAGGCGCATATGACACAAATTAGAAAAGAGTTATGTTAATTAATATCCTAACACTTTCCATTTCCGCTTTATAATGGCAGTGACGGGTGCATTGAGTTTGAAGCTCAAAAAAGCATATTCATCCATAATAAACGTAGCTACTCCACAACTCCATGGGGTTAATAAAGGGCTTCTGAAGTGAATCTATTGGGTTTTCAAAGAAAAATATCCATATTTAAAACTTTATAAAGTAAAATATCTAGCTTCCGGCAGACTCAATAGGCTGTGTCACTGCCATTATGAAGCTTGGAAGCGTCAGAATATTTATTAATATGACTCAGATTGTGTTCATCCGGAAAAAAAAAAGAAAAGAAAAAAGTTACACTTAGGATGGCTTGAGGGTGATTAAATCATGGGGTAATTTTAATTTTGAAGTGAACTACTTCTTTAATGTCAAGTCGGAGAAGGGAGTTCCTAAATTTCCAGCAAATCCTTGGGTTCGTCTTTCTCTCTTTCTTCACACTCACACACACTTTTTCCAGTTTTGATTTGAGACCAATTTATTCTGGCTCAGTGACATCATGGGCACCAGTGCAGAGCCGGCGCTCCACGATCTGAATACAGGAAAGAAAAATGCCACTGAGAAAAAAAAAGACACTCATTATCAGAAACCACAGGAGTGAGACGGATAAATGTGTGCAACTGTGTATAGTGGGAGGTCATTTGAAGGACACTCTTCGTTAGTTATCAGAATGGTCATTGATGCTGATATGTGACCTGTGATCGATGGAGTGTGTGTGTGTGTGTGTGTGTGTGACAGTAGAGTCCTTGTCTTCAGAGCTCACTGCAGCCCTTGTATTTTCAACGCTGTTGGACAGCCTCAATGGCAGCTTCACTTCACTAGAGGCACTGTGTGTGTATGTGTATGTTTGTTTGTGTGTGTCTATCCCAGTGGGGGCTTCAACCTGAATGCACACTGACAAACTGACATTGGGATTCATGTCTCCGTTGGGAAATAAGCTTTTAAACCATAAAGTATTGATTGATTGATTTGTTTATTTGTTTTTTAAATGTAAAAATGCAGAACGTTTTCTGTGAGTAGAATTTGTGTACTAATAGAATATACAGTTTGTCCAGTATACAAACCATGGAGAGTCCCTTCAAAGATAGAGAACTAGACGTGTGTTCATGCCAACAGTAGTGTCACTATCAAGGCTTCACTATCAAGACTACCACACTTGCCAATCAAATTTATTAACCACAGGACTATTTTGACTGTTTATTTATAAATTGCCAGAGCAATTACAGAAACACTATAATGAGAAAATAATTTAAGATACTGCGGCTTTATTTATTATGATTTTATTGTTTAGTATTAATTTATTTATTGCAGTACCTGAAAACTTTATCTTGTAATACATCCACATCAGTAGGTGTCAGTATAATCAAGTTAACATTATATTGGCCACACACACACACACACACACACACACACACACACACACACACACACACACACACACACACACACACACACACACACACACACACACACACACACACACACACACACACACACACACACACTCTGTCCCCTTACACTGCCCCTACCCCTAAACCTACCCATCACAGGAAACATTTTGCATTTTTACTTTCTAAAAAAATCTCATCCTGTATGATTCATAAGCATTTTGAAA
Organism: Pseudorasbora parva; assembly: GCF_024679245.1. NCBI lineage: Eukaryota > Metazoa > Chordata > Actinopteri > Cypriniformes > Gobionidae > Pseudorasbora > Pseudorasbora parva. The sequence continues at coordinate 22,971,491 of NC_090190.1, forward strand.
AGTGGGGACATGGCCAATGTCCTCATATTTCACCCTCTCCTTGTAATACCTGTGTCATACCCATGTCATTATACACATTTGTGTCCTCATATGTCACAAAAACATGCCCACACACACACACACACACGCACACGCACACACACACACACACACACGCACACACACACATGCACACACATTTTTATACCGTACACTGCCCCTACTCCTATACCCACCACATGAAACATTCTGCATTTTACTTTCTCAAGAAAACTTGTGTATGATTTATAAGCATTTTGAAAATTGGGGACCGCTGGCTGGTCCCCATAATATAGGTGATCTCAGGTTTTACTATTCTTATGGGGACATTTGGTCCCCACAATGTAATATAAACAAGGACACAAACAAGGTTTCCCAAACACTCCTTCCTGTTCAGCAAAACAGGCAGTCCCCTTTAATTTCTGAGCTAATTCTGTCTAGAGCTTCTCTTATACTAAATTTAGGATATTACTTGAACTTTAAAAGGCTTCAGATAGTTAGTGTGTGCAAGATCTAGCACTTTATTCCAGAACTCACTAAGTCCCTGGGTGTGACCTTTAGTGAGTCTTAACAAGCATATCAGGAGTCCCCGCTGGGTTTGTCTCTCCTTACCCCGGCTCCAACAGTTTCTGGGACATCTAACAGTAGAAAGTATGAAAAAAGTGATAAAATGAGGGCCATCTCCTTTAAGCCGACGGAAGACGGGTTTTATGCATTATCCTGACCCTAGTGACCTCTCGTGGAGCATTCTGGGTCAGTGTCACAGAGATAAATGAGAAGACTGGAAGATTTTTTTTTTCTGTCAGATTGATCTTTTTTCACTCAGAGGAGGGGAAGTGTGAAGATGAGGAAAACAGTGGAAAGAGGATAATACGAGGAAATGGGAACAGACAGATGCTCTACAGCTCAGCATCACATCAGCAGCACAAAAGCTATTAGGAGACTTTAAAGCAATAGTTCACTCTAAATTGAAGTTCTGCTATCATTTAATCACCCTTATGTCGTTCCAAAACGTCTCTCCTCAAAAGGAGAAGTTTAGCAGAATGTGTGTGTTGCCACATTGTGAGTGTCCATGTATTAAATGTAGATCCAATCTCTTGCTTCTCAGATCTGAGAATAAGAGCCTGGTAATGGTACACGTGTCTTTTGTAGAGGTTTAGAGGAGATCTCCACAATTCTTCAACTTGTGTTTAGATTTACCAAGATGCCGAACTCATAGATCTCAATATGGACTTTCCCATCAAACTTCCAAAGACCAAATGACCTGAGCTACTCTATGTAAACAAATGATTTCTTCTAAGGCATTTTAGGTGAAAAGATTGAAAACGTATTGGGACAACACTGAGAACTGAATTAATTCTTGTGAGATATGAAAGAGCAACTTTCAAAACATTAAAATGTTACTCTGCCATTACACATAAACGGTATGTCAGCTTGATTATAGTATAGCAGTGATGGAGTCTGTTTTTTCACTTTATGCCGTGAAGGGCAACGGCTGGTGATCTTTACTTTCTGGAAGGCTGCAGACTTTACCAATTTTATTCCTGAGCAAGCAAACATTATGAAAATCTGTTTTCACAGAGCTGCTGTAAGGTTCCACGGCCACATGACTGCAGCTTATGCACATGCTTTAGTAAGAATCTTTTATAGAAGACTTAACTGAATCATGGTTTCAGATGAAAACCATCATAGATATTTTTATTTTAATTTTCTGAACTTTTGACTAAAGTAACTCATACAACTGAAATGATTAGTTTTGCAGTGTAAAAATAGATACATTAGATGAGAAACTAAGAAATTGGGCAACACAATATTGTAGAATATTAAATATGTTAAATATTGTTGTACTAATAGAATGTAGACTCAGACTGCTCTTAAATGGCCTCTACAGACAAAAGCTTATATGAATTATTAAATTATTAAAGTAATGAAACTGATTTTGAGTACTTTTCTCATTTCCTGCACTGGAATGCCTTTTTATTACCCGTCTTGGTGGCAACTCTCAGACAATTTGTAGCCTAAACCTTTTAGCGGCATTGTGGATTGATATAATTGGCAGACGTGGTGCACTGCAAATTCAAACGAGAACCAATCAAAAGCATCAGACTTGCATCACTTTAATAATCGGTCTTTAAATGGCAAAGCAAAGCAAAGTAACACATTTATTTTCTTTAACATATTCTATCTGACTAACTAACTAACATAGGTCAGTAATGTACCATCATTTAACCATTGTTGAAACAGAAAGTGGAAAGCCAAATAAAGGAAAAAAATAGACAGAAGCCATTATGGTGGTTTGTGCCCTTCGACGCGGTAATCATTCAGGCTATTTAACCAGCAGTTACTGTCAGGTTGCTCATTATCTCAATTATCATTTGCATTCCCAACAAAATGGTGAACACATATTTCAGCTTTCAGTGACAGCATGTTTTCATGAAACATCCTGAAAACTGAAAGCCAAATAGGTGCTTTCACTGCGCATGGCAGGAATTGGAAATTGTACAAAAAGTCAAACACAAAGTTCAAAGGTGTAATAAGTGAGATAAGGGAAAAAGAAAAACTTGACAAGACTCTCCACAGACAGCCCCAGGGAAATATAGCAAGGTAGACAGAGAATTATAAATTATAAACAAACCTCCAAATACACACAGTCATGGCGAAACCTCATGATAACAACAGACCTGAGTGAATTGTAAAGAGGGTTCGACAAGATAAGCACTATATCTGTGTGAGAGATGTGAGGTTTGCTCGAAACTGAGAAGGCAGATTTGGAAAGCTAAGGTTTTGTGGATGGCAGAACCTTATTAGATTAAACCCAAGGTTTATTTTTCTCCATCATGCCCTGATGGAGTTTTGGTTCCTTGCCACTGTCGCCTCTAGCTTGGCTCGGAGACACTAAAATTTCAACTAAAGTTTTCAACTAAATATACAAACAAAATTAATTACTAAATTAACTGTATCAATTTTCTTACTGATCTGCCAGATTGTCGCTATATGATACATTGAAATGAGCTGATAACGTCACCGTTTTCTCCAGAACGACTGTACAGTCTAATCAAATTTTGTTGGAATATTGTCCTGTTTAACACTGTGAAGCTGCTTTGAAACAATCGTCATTGTAAAAGCGTTATATAAATAAAGTCGACTTGACTAGATCTCTCGATAGCACTTTTATCACACACATCTTCTAATAATGGTCTCCAAAGTTTGTTACTTTGATGTCTTGGCCACTGTCTACCTTCGCTGTGTAGAAGACAACAGTTGCATGTTCTGAGGTTCTGAAATCTGTGATTATTCCCAACAACGTGCCCTCCTGATGGTTCCGGGTTGTAATACTGTTTGTTGGCTTCATACAACATCACTTTAACATCTTTACTCTAGCAGTTTTATTCAAATTCATACCTTCAGGGAGAGGATTCCCACAGCAAAGACGAGCCACATGATTTCATGGTGTGAAACTGATTTCAAAGCTATAAATTCCACACGGTCGGACACATTTCAAATTCCTCTTAGGACAGCTGGCAAAATCGTCCATTTCTGTTTTATTTTCATTCATTTTCAGTTTCATTTTAGTACCTTAAAAAACGACTTCAATTGTGTGTGTGCCAGTGATAACCTCTTTATGGGTCTCTTCTGGTCTATATTAACTCTTACATGGATATGCAAATGAATATGCAAATTATCCCCATCTCCTCTCTCACACCATCTCAGAGACCTGCTTTGAGAGAGTCAGCTTTTACTAAAGTTACTTTAATAAATACATAAAGATAATTCATATGATTAGCCTTTTGCTTGACTGTTATCAGAGTGGTGCAGGTATGACATCAGTTTTTTAAGGCCAAAATGCGGACGCAAGTTAGCATTTTAGCGCTCCCGTTTTTATCGTCCCAAAGTCAATGGGTTAAGATGTTACGTGTCCTGAAAACTCAGTCCACTCTTACAGCCTCATTGTTCTTATAATTGTGCTCTTATAAACTATTCTAACTCAAACTTTCTGGGATTTTTTTTTTAGATAACTGAAAGAGTTATTTTATAGCCATTTATAGCCTACCTTTAGCTTTTTACTTCTGGCAACTGCTTCAAAATTCATGAAAGTTGGGCTTCATCTTGATGGACAAAACGTGCAAGTACCATAAACTTTAGTTAATCACAGAGCTTGTTTTTAGCGATAACCCAAAAGCCTATGGAAAAAAATCCCATTGGGTTTTTGTTGAGGGAATGCAAACTGCCTGTTGGCCTACAAAGTGACTTCATACCTATACCGCTTTTTAACATGTTGAGTATGTTACACAAACCATGCTCCCGTTCGCCATCTCAGTCTGCCTTCTAAAAATCAGTATCTTAAGGCTGGAGACACACTGCAAGCGTGGTGTGAGCGTGACGTTTCTGTTGCGTGTCAGCCGCGGGGCAGCTGCGTGGTGTTATCTCGGTCTTTGCACGCCAGAAGCGTGTCTGACGCGGCGCTGCTGCTGCTATTGATGTACAGGGAAGCCCTATACTTCATTAAAACATTAAATTATAACATTAAACATAAATATAGACTACTGATACAGCAAAGACAACGTTGGCTGTAGCCTATTGACAACATATCTATCGTATTGACTGCAAAATAGGCTACAGAATATTTTGTTCTGTATTGACAGGTGCAATATTTCAAAATGCGATAATTTTTTTGTATTTTTACAATTAGGTCTATATCTGCATTTATGTTAACCTAGAGACTTTCAAACTTTAAAATGTCATTTATTAATATTTATTCGTGTCAAAATGACATATAAAAACATATTTACCTTTACTATTTTGCCTGGCAATGCTTCCAACACAATAGGCGTCTCTTCTATTTCAAGCATGCGCGCGTTTTCTGCAGTGTGCAAGCTCCAACCCGTTAACATGGGAGCAGAAATAAAAACGGACAAGTCACGTAGCCGAGACGCTCATGGCACGCTTGTAGTGTGTCCCCGGCCTTAGAAACACTTTGAACATCATAAACGTCATTAGAGAAGAGCATAGTTCATCATAACATCTTAATTTACATCATTATACATAATTAACCTGCTATATAAGTACCCGATTTTTCATATCAGCTGAAAAATATACCAGGATAACCTGGCTTCTCTTGGGACTCCCCACCATAGTCAAGTCAAGTCAAGTCAAGTTGAGTCACATTTATTTATATAATGCTTTTTACAATACAGTTTCAAAGCAGCATAGCATAGTAATGATATGCTAAAGCCTGCCCGCCCTCCCGCCCGCCCTCACGTGGACGTGACTGGTTACAAGGTAGTTTGTGATGTAAGAAACACCAGTGATTTCAAACCATTTTTTTCACTGCAGTTTTGAGGAGAAAATAATCAGCAATAGTGTTAACTTATGAATTTGCACATGGTTTGCCTGAAAGCATATCAAAACACCACATAGACATACAAACAGCATTAAAAGCTTGATTTTCACCACATGGGGCCTTTAAACATCATCACACTGAAAAAATTAAAACTGCTTTACTTCTGATTTAGATTTTTAGATTTTTTTATTTATTTTTTTATTGGGAGAATGAAAGTTGAAAGTAAATGGTGGGTTGAAATCATCAAGCCATGTATTTTGTGTATAGCATACCTTTAGATTTTAACTTCTGGCGATTTAATTTATGCTTAAGTTGTGTTAATGTGTGAACATTATAATGATGTACAGAAGGTCTAAGAATTATTAGCACAGAGCTTATTTCCTGCAATAATCCAAAAGCCAATGGACAAATACTATTGACTTTTTGTTGAGGGAACCAGGGTTATGCTACTAACTACACAAATATTTACTGCAGCACTCTATTGGGATCACATTTTCCCATTTCTTCTGACCACATCCTGGTTCCCCCATGGATGTGTGTTTTCCTCCTACAGTTCCTTCCCAGATCTGCAAACTCTATTGAATCAATGTCTCTGAATGAGTTGTGAAAGTGAGCATGTGTGTTCAGGCAGAATCCATCTGCTTACTGATACAATTTATCAGCCCTGTGTGCCTGTGTGCACATGTTAGCACTGGGTTTGTTGCTTGGAATAATTTTTTTTGTCAAATACCAGAGGCCAGACGTGTAAATCTCAGTCCAGTCTGGCTTTCTCTTTCTGTTCTGTCAGTCAGGGAAGGCCGTTCTTAAGGGCGCAGCGCCACGCGGCTCTGGAGACATCAGCAGCGTTCTGTCAGGCTTTCTGATCCTGAATTCAGCAGCCCTGACAGCCACGACACGTTGAACAAATATTCACATCTGAGTCTTTCTCTCATCCGAACACGCACTCCTTCTCCTTCAGTTCTGACAGGAGAATGTGCACCGCTGCAGAACCTCAGATGCACTGATGAATAGCACAATGACATCAGGGAGAAACAAAGCTTTGTGCTGAGTCAGAAACGCACGGCATCTCATGGCTGTCAGCTGGAGACGCTGAATGTTGCAAACCGCAGCGATGAGGCGTGTCTGCGAAGCGGGTTGAAAATCTGTCGATCTCTCCTCTTTTTGAAATTAACATCAGGATCAAGCAGATGGAGACGCTAAGAAGAACTTAATCGTTTTTCGAGTCTGTTGCATCTTTAGTTGAAACTCCAAAGCACTTGCATATCCACAGACCTTCTAAAAATCCCTTTTTTCTTTGACCTTTTCTTCCTTTTACCCATAATCCCTTTCTAATGAGTTCCTGTTTTCTCATGTTTGAGGCATGTCTTAAGGGATTCAGCAGTAGGCCCGAAGGCATATCTTGTACCCTATGCTTGGCTGCCACGGCTTTGCCCAGCTAGAGTGATGGATATGTCCTGAATTTATGCTGTAAGGCTGCCCTGAGAAAATACTGTGATGCATCTTAGTGGCAATTATGTCAAAAAGTTTAGTTTTACCCAAATTTCACAAAACAGTTTTGCCACTGTTTTTCAGTGAAAAATCTTGTCTTATTCGCTTGCTATTATATTTAACCACTGTGCTTAATATGATTTATTAAGTTAATTTAAGGTTAATGGCAAAATTCATGTATATAATGACTTAAAATCACATAATCTACCAAATTCAAAATTCTGTAGAATATCTGAGAAGCTGTCAACAATTAAGTAAAAAAAAAAAAAAAAAAAAAAAAACTACAACAGTACAACATCCCTGATATAATAAAGTAAAAGCCTGTTTAAAGTAAAGAAAACCTTATGTTGTTTTGGTAGCCCGATCTCACGAAAATGCGTATAAATAGTACGAGTTTGCAATCTTGTGGAATGTATACGGTTTTTCGCGTGCATATGATATGCACTTTATGCGTGAGATCGTGTTGTGTTTTGGATAAATGGGTCTATTTTTTATTGTGATAAAAAAAAATGCATGCCAGAAATCTCAGAGTGAAGAAAAAAGACATACATTTGAATTATTTAATTGTAATATTTGCATATGCACTCAAGAAAATGTGTTGAATTTACTTAAAAAAGCAGAGCCAAGTGGTTCCACACAATTATATTGAGTAAGTTTTGCAAAGAACAATTTAGTTATATGAACAAAATAATGTCAAGTAAAACTGAAAAAAATTATTTAAGTAATACAAACCATTTGAATTTGTCACTGTTACATAATATTTATGTGTAGTGTACATAATAATGTTATGTTGCATTTATACAAGTTTATTATGTTAGGTGAACACATTTATCAATTTCATTTACCTTATTAAATTAACTACTTCTTCTACAAGTGAATGTTTAAAAAAATCGAATTCAAAAATAACTAAACACAGGCACCACTCTTCTGCATAATGGTAACCATAATTACAGAAACTCCTCTAAATGTCCAACATAACTGAACATGAAACACTAACATACACTAAAAACATCTTTCCTTTTAATGAAAAACACATAAAATAACACTTTAATCCCTAAATTTACTCTATTAATGCAGTCCCTTGCAAAGCATGCTGAGAACTACAGATCCACTGGCCGGTTTGTCCGTTTCACTCAACAATGTTAGGCTGACCGAACACACACTTAAGTAAAGCTGAAAATACTCATTTTTAGTAGAAACAACTCTTAAGTAAACTTAAGTTAATTTAAGTACATTAGTATCATGTGAACAAGTATGATTTGAGTGCAACTGACAACAGTGCAAGTTCAATAAAAAAAAAAAAAAAAATTAGTGTGTATAGATTTGTGTGCGTGTTTGTTTAAAAACTGCAGATGCTCATGTCTATGTGTTAAGGTCAATAACTTAAATATTAGTTTAGGCAAGATTGGTTCAGGTTGTAAAAAGCCGTGCAGGGCGACTCTGAAAAAAGTAATGCAAGGACGATATTTTAACCACCTATTAAAGGTTTGGTTCACCCAAAAGGGAAAATTCTGTCATTAATTATTCAACCTTATGTTGTTTTAAACCTGTAAGACTTTCGTTCATCTTTGGAACACGAATGAAGATCTTTTTGATGAAATATGAGATTGTTCTTCCCTTACGTTTGAAAGCTGCACAACTACCACTGACATTTCGTTCAAAGTTCAAAAAGAGATTGCAAAACGAATCCTTATCCGGTTTAGTCCCAATTTATTTTAAGAGAAGCGATTGCTTTATATGATGAACAGATTGAATTTAGGCTTTTATTCACATTCATCAACGCACACATCAGTTATCGTAAGCGGAAGCTCAAACATGTTCGCTTGAAGTGCGATTTTACTGGGTTACGCAGTACATTTGAGCTTCCACAAGAACCAATGAGGTTTTTTCTTTCACGTCAAGTACAGTTGAGTTTCTGTTTATGCTCTTTATGATTAATATTTAGATGTGAATAAAAGCCTAAATCCAATCTGTTCATCATATAAAGCAATCGCTTCTCTTAAAATAAATTGGGACTAAACCGGATAAGGATTCGTTTTGCAATCTCTTTTTGAATGATGTTTCTGGCATATTTTTTTTTCATAATAAATAATTAAACAAGTTAATGCTAAACTACATAAAGGTTTTAAACTTTTTTTCTTTTATCAGGCTTTAATTAAAGCTGCAGTCTGTAGTTTTTCCTCTTTGTCGCCATCTCTGTTAAAAATCTGCAATTGCAGTTATTTGTGGAATTATCAACTTTATGTGAATAGTGCCTCGGCACGGCACATCGCTGATGAATCCAATGTTTTGAGGAGAATGTGCAGCTGTCAGTGACAGTGGCTGTCAATGACAGATTTGACTTTTTGAAGGTATGAACAACATAAGAATCTGAACGGCCATTTCTCAATACCAAGTACACAAACTTAATATATGAAGATGTAAATTAAATATGACATAAAACACAACCCTGTCTCTGCACTCTCTGTCTCTTTTTGTTAAGTGTCAGTTTATGTGTGATCAATAATAGCCATTATAAAAATATAAGTAAAAGATATAAGAAGCTATACAATAAATAGCAATAATTCAGTCAAACATACAGTCAGTGCTAGTGGGCTACAACGGTAAAGTTATGAAACTTCACTTTGCCCTCAGCCAAAACGATTTGGCAGGGAACAAATTATAGATTCATGAGACCAAAGATTGGCCTTTAGATCTACACAAGACGAATTATATCTCATGTTTAACCACTACAGAAACATCAGAGCCAGCGGCAGACATCAGAAGGACTAGCCAGGGAAAGGCGGCTCTTGCCGGGGTTAATGAGTGCTGAATGCCCGCTGATCGACTGGATCTCACAACTCCGAAAGCGTTAGACTGCATTTTATAGCTGCTCTCTTTATAAATAAACCACAGATTTGGGCTTTAAACAACTGCACTGAAGTCTTAAAACTACATTTTGTGACTCATTAACAGTAGTATTTTTAAAATAAGCTGGGTTCCTCATCCACTACTGACGCTTGTTGGTTGGTGCGAGATGTATTCTGGGATAATGGTCTGAAGTCCATATAAGTCTCCACTCCATAAAATGGGCGGATCAAGATAAAAGGGGTGCATTCTTGATAAAAGGGGACACATCCGGGGATTTGAACTGTACCTGGCTAGATGAGAACTTTGAATCGGAACAGTACTTGGGCAGCGACTGATGTCAATGTGACAAAAGTCCATGAGAACACAAGTACCGACATCCGTAAATATTTATTAAATAATTCCTATGAGAGTTAGACTTCCAAAGGCATGAACTGAAAACGCTCCAGACTGAACAAGTGCTGTGAATGTATGCCATGAACGTGGTAGGAAAGTGAAAGTGATCCAGTAATCCAGTAGCGGTGGCTTTGGGAGTGGCCTCTTAGGGCAGCGAAGCAAGTGCATTCTGGGAATTGTTGTCTTTCATTGCCATGAGACAAAAATACATTTTCTGTCTTTTCTCAGTCTAGAAGGCACCAAATTAAAAAACACATTCACATTTCTACTACATTAAAGACCCAGTTTAAATACAAAGCTTAAATACAAATCACTGAAGTAACCCTTTAACATTAGCATTGCGTGACTACATTTAATTTGTATTAGGGCTACCTGGAGTTCCGTTTTCATTTCTGTGCAGTCAAATTTTTTTATTGTCATATACCAACAAATGAATGTGGAGTAGAGGTGAATTGCTCCCTCTCATAGCTATAGCACAAAAAAATTGATATTTACCATTAATTGATATTTGCACATAGCAAAATGGGAAAGGCACAACAACAAAAAACTCTGTAACTGTATGAATTAAGCGAACACATGTGCTACTGTTACATAATTGAACCATTTAAATGTCTTAGGCCTACCTTTTGCATTTAACAACAGGTGAATCTACAGTTGTCACTGGACTGGTGATTGTCGTTTGAACCTTTCTGGATCCGCCATCAAATTAATAGGTTTAATTATATCAAGTGCTGTGAGAAGGCTACAAATATCCACATCCTCACACGAAATATACCCTACTAGCCGGGACACCTTCTTTACGTCTACAGATGTGACATAATGATGCAAAGATATGCTTGAATTTCCTGCAGAAATCCATCAGTACCACTGGAATTAAAAACATTATTACAAGCTTACCATTGTAAATTGAGCTGCGGTAATCACATTATTTTGAATATTTTTTAACGCAAAAAAGATTGATGGGTTTAATAACCTTTAATTAATGACATAATTTACATTTTTCGCTTTAACTACTACTTTTGCCTCAATAAACTCCTAATTACAGCTATGGTCATGCAGATTAAGGCTAATATGTGCTTTATAATTACTAATAACGGCCAATATATACATGCTAACAAGCAACTAGTTAATAGTGAGAATTGGACACTAAATTAAAGTGTTACTAAATCAATGTTTCCTTGTTTATATATCACATGACATTTTAAGAGTCATTACATCGAAACCTTTCTTGAAATTAGTAAAAGGTATAATGTTTTTAAAACCATTTGGAATGATACAGTACCTATTAAAATAATTTAATCACATTCAATTCTGCTTAACAGCTGCACCAAGCACATCATTGAGGTGTGTTAAGAGAGGCCTGGCTGCATGTTGGAAAGGATTAGCTCTGAGCTAATAGTCATTAGCAGTCCACTTCAGTCTCTGTAATCAACTCTACCCAGGGACTCATCAATACCGTGTTTACCAGAGTCCTAATACTATTATTGGCTTATTAGAGAGATTGTCTTGCTTGCTGAAAAGGAAGGTTGAGTACAGATAATTTAACTAAGGCCTGCAGACACTCGTTTTGTTTCTTAATTAAACTGAATCTGTGGCCTGGGAATCAGTTGCTGTCATAGAATGTTGAAGAAAGGCTAGTTAATTTCCTAAACTGTTGAAAATAATTTGGTCTTCATTAGTAAATCATGTGTGTATGAGGATTGTAAGTACGTAAGTACTTAATAGTTTACAAATAGCAATTTTATCTATACTTGTTAAAATGACTTATGCTTATTTATTTAAACATTGCTTTGGCTCTGAGACTTTAAGTTATTGGTTCCCTAGTGGTCTTCAAATGGACTTGTCTGAGACAAGTTATTTGTTAATATGATGTACTTCGAGTGGGACATGTTTCAATAACCTGGAAGACCATTTCAATCAGCCAATCAGATTCGGGGGTTTTAGCTAGCGCTATTGGTCTGTCCTTACAGTAACCTACATAGCAAAACCAAAGAAAATTATTGGATTGTTTCTAAATTTGGATGATGTTGGGAATCTGGTTTTCCATCACACTTTGCTGTATCTGATGTTGACCAAAATGGTAATGTTTTAATTTAGGAAGAGTTCAGAAATCAATATTTGGTGGAATAACCCTGATTTTGAATCGCAGCTTTCATGCGTCTTGGCATGCTCTCCACCAGTCTTTCATATTGATGTTGGGTGACTTTATGCCACTCCTGGCATTCCAAAAAAAAAAAAGAAAATTTGATGTTTATCTGCTTACCTCCAGGGCATCCAAGATGTAGGCGTGTTTGTTTCTTCAGTAGAACACAAATGAAGATTTTTAACTCCAACCGTTGCTCGTATAATGTATGTCAATGGGGTGTTTTTCTATGAGAGCCCATTATGAGAATAATAAACACATAGACATACGAATCCAAATTAAAGATGAATCTCATCTAGTATCCCCCGGTGGCATTGGTCCTACTTCCGTTGAAGGTCAAAAGGTTGTCGCAATCTTAGATATATATACATAGAATTCCTCATTTGAACAATATGTGCAGGCTATAATGAGGAATATACAGTATTATACAGTATGTATAGAGAATAAGGAGAATAAGTATTTGAACACCCTGCTATTTTGCAAGTTCTCCCACTGAAATCATGGAGGGGTCTGAAATTGTCATCATAGGTGCATGTCCACTGTGAGAGACATAATCTAAAAAAAAAAAATCCAGAAATCACAATATATGATTTTTTAACTATTTATTTGTATGATACAGCTACAAATAAGTATTTGAACACCTGTCTATCAGCTAGAATTCTGACCCTCAAAGACCTGTTAGTCTGCCTTTAAAATGTCTATCTCCACTCCATTTATTATCCTAAATTAGATGCATCTGTTTGAGGTCGTTAGCTGCATAAAGACACATGTCCACCCCATACAATCAGTAAGAATCCAACTACTAACATGGCCAAGACCAAAGAGCTGTCCAAAGACACTAGAGACAAAATTCAAATTCACCACAAATTCAAAATACACCTCCACAAGGCTGGAAAGGGCTATGGGGAAATTGCCAAGCAGCTTGGTGAAAAAAGGTCCACTGTTGGAGCAATCATTAGAAAATGGAAGAAGCTAAACATGACTGTCATGGACTAGGAGAGTCTTTTTGAAAAATGTATTCAAAGAGCCAGCTCATTTGCTGGTGATTTAGAGTGCACTGCTAGGACAAAGATTTGAGCATGACCAACCCATTTTTCAACCCATTAATTTTGGTAACTTACCACATTTGCTTTTGATTTTATAGATTAAACTAAATTAAGTGGATTGATACTGATGGACTTAATGTTTGCGGTTAAAATAGCTGCTGTACATTATTATTCACGTCCATTCTACATGACAATTTGTTGGAGCAGCTCAATGTTTTCAATGTATTCAGTTCGCAGAAGAGCCATTTGGGGTTACGAGGATGAATTAGAGTTGAGTTATTAGCCATTAGACATAAAGCCAGACAGTTTAACGCCCCTGTTGAGCGCTTGTGACAGCAAATATACAAGCGTAACTATTAACAAGAATGTTGTTGTTCTGATTCCACATGCTGACAGAAGCACTTACATACACATTTATTACCTGAGAGTCATTGTTATGTCACGTCTCTTTCCATTGCATGGACTGGTCTGTTGGTGATGTTAATGTGCTGTGAAGCTTACATCTCTCGTCCAGTGTGGCTCATGGGGACATAATTATGCCATCCTCGGCCCTGGGACATCATTACCGCACCATCCTTACGGCGGTCTCTGGCACATTCTGTATCTCAGCCATTAGCAGCAACACCCCTCACTGTCTACATCACAATAAACAAGCCGTTAGTCTGTTTATGCCACCGCTGGCGAGACGGGCCACTGTGTCTTATTAAGAGGCGCTTCACAAACTCAAGCCGAGTCAACTTGGTGTACATGTGTTATTCTTCTGTGTGTGGGTTAAATAAAAGGGGGATAACTTATAAGCCTGTTGCCATGCTCAGGTGTTAATAGATGGTTTTCTAATATAGATCTGTCATTAATTTGTCAGAATGTGCCAGATGTGAGTGCAGACAGGTTGAGTGTCAGCTTCTGACAGACCACTCATAGCCCGTTTATTAAATTCTTTGATGCATATTTTGCATAAAAAAGGCAAAAGTGTATGTCAAAATAGTAAGTTATAATCTGATTGGATGGCTTTAAGTTTACAAATGTATAGTTTTAAGTGTACTTTAACAGCTGTGTTAAAGTTTAGAAGGAGTTTACAATGTTTTCTTTTGAATTGCAAATATACTGTAAACTATACTACAAGTGAAGTAATATACTTCTTGGCCACTTTTGGGGATAGTCTCAGTAAACTACTCATTTAATTTTCTTATCTGCAATACTTGCAGATTTTGATGATGAATTTTGCAGATGAATTTTAATGTCATATTTATAGTTTACTGTTATTTATTTGTTATTATTAACTGTACATTACATAGACTATTTATCCTGGCAATGGCTTACAATTGAAGTCAGTATGAACCCATGTTACAATACTCCCTTTCAAACGAAGTGTTAATATAATCTGCCAAATCTTTATTTGTTTTTTTGTGTGGGTTAATAGCACTCTGTAAAAAAGACCAGGCTCAGTTCCATTCACGCGCTATTTAATTGAATTGGTTAGTTTATAGGATAATTTGTAAAATATTTGCTAGCCAACTGAAAAAATTCAGTGGCTACAAACCTGTTTGCGTTCAAACAGGTCTGTTAGCCAGTACTGCAGTTATCCTGTTGGGGAGTTCTTCCAAGTGTGCATCAGTGATTATATCTAACAATGGACCTTGCCACAATGTGCCAGTAAATTATCTTGGCAAACAAGCCACAGCCTAACCACTCATACAATAGTTTACCCAGAGTTTGTCATCATTTACTAATTTTTTTCTTATTTTTTTCTTCTTCTGTGGAACATAAGAGGAGATGTTTAGAAGAATGTTCATGCTGATAAATAAAACCACACAGTCACTAAAATATCTTTTAAAGTAGTGGTTGACCAATATTAGATTTTTTTTGGTCGATGCCAATATCTTAGAGAGTAGGGTGGCTGATGGACCTATATGAAATATGGACCTTTTTTAAATTTCCGGGATTCTCAGAAGTGTAACTTGTAATTTTTGGGTAAACTTCTATAGTGTACATACATACACTGATCAGGCATAACATTATGACCTTAACATTAGACAGATGAAGTGAATAACACTGATTATCTCTTCATTACAGCACCTGTTAGTGGGATGGATATATTAGGCAGCAAGTGAACATTTTTTCCTCAAAGTTGATGTGATAGAAGCAGGAAAAATGGGCAAGCTTAAGGATTTGAGCAAGTTTGTCAAGGGACAAATTGTGATGGCTAGATTACTGGGTCAGAGCATCTCCAAAATTTTAGCTCTTGTGGTTGTGGAGTGTTCCTGGTCTGCTGTGGTCAGTATCTAGCAAAAGTGGTCCAAGGAAGAAACAGTGGTGACCTGGTAACAGGGTTATGGGCGGCCAAGGCTCATTGATGCACATGGGGTGCGAAGTCTGGCCCTTGTGGTCCGATCAAACAGACAAGCTTTTATAGGTCAAATTGCTCAAGAAGTTAATGCTGGTTCTGATAGAAAGGTGTCAGAATACACAGTGCATCGCAGTTTTTTGAGTATAGGGCTACATAGCGCATACCAGTCAGGATGCCCAAGCTGACCCCTTTCCCCCCCTGAAAACGCCAACAGTGGGCACTTATCAGAACTGGGCCACAGAGCAATGGAAGAAGGTGGCCTGGTCTGATGAATTATGTTTTCTTTTACATCACATGGATGGCTGGGTCTGTGTGCATAACTTACCTGGGGAAAACATGGCACCAGGATGCACTATGGGAAGAAGTAAATCCGGCGGAGGCAGTGTGATGCTTTGGGCAATGTTCTGCTGGGAAACCTTGGGTCCTGCCATCCATGTGGATGTTACTTTGACACATACCACCTACCTAAGCATTGTTGCAGACCATGTACACCCTTTCATGGGAACGGTATTCCCTGGTGGCTGTGCCCTCTTTCAGCAGGATAATGCGCCCTGACACAAAGCACAAATGGTTCAGGAATGGTTTGAGGAGCATAACGAGTTTGAGGTGTTGACTTGGTCTCCAATACAATTGAGCATCTGTGGGATGTGCAGAACAAACAAGTCTGATCCATGGAGGCCCTACCTCGCAGCTTACACTGTTAAAAAAAGGCAAATTTTGAACTTTTGCAGTACAATCGACTTGGATGTTTAAGTTATTTCAACTTAAATTAGGTTAAACTGACTTTAAAAAATGAGTTACATTGTGTAAAACTAATAAAAACAAGTTAAACATTTCTTAACTTATTTTGATGAGTTAAAACAATGTAAAAACATATGTTGTCATAACTTATTGAACATATAATTTTTTTACAGTGTACAGGACTTAAAGGATCTACTAATAACATCTTGGTGCCAGATACCACAGCACACCTTCAGGGGTCTAGTGGAGTCCATGCCTCGACGGGTCAGGGCTGTTTTGGCAGCAAAAGGGGAAACAACACAATATTAGAAAGATAGAAATGTAGTATATTTTCAGATTTAAAAATTATTAAAAAATCTGTAAAATAACTCGATTTATACTTTACATAGCAACTTGATTTTGTAATTATATTATAATATTTTTTCACAAATCAAGATGTTGAAAAAACACAAAAAGTTGAAAAAAGTTTGCATTTATGAAGAGCAGAGAACATTCTTGATCACTCAAAACTCTTTTCTCTAGGTTTGACATAAAATGTCATTTGGTTCTTGCCAAATTGTGTCCAATTACTGTTCTAGCCATTAAACATAGCTGTGTCCATTAATTTTTCAATTATTTCTAATAAAAGAAATCATTTATGGAAGCCTCATGGTGGCTGCGCGCCACCCACCCACCAGCTGACACCCACTGTCTCAAAAGACCCTCAGACCGCCGCAAACTGGCCATAAAAAGGTGTTAGTGAGAGAGAAAGTGCACAGCAGGTCTCACATCTTCAATTAATCAATGTCAGCACGAAAATAACTGATGCACGAACGCTTTGGGCTGCTTCTCTTTCTCTCTCTCCGTCACTCTCCATGTGTCACTTCACTCATGTTTGCTCTCATTCAATCTTTTCTTGCGACAGGCTGCATTTCTCTCCAATAATCTGTGAATATTTCATAAAGCGTGCCGACGGTGGCCCGTGGAGGGCAGAGGAGGGTGGCCTGGTCCTGCTGAGCTCGCAGGTGCTGCCTGAAGGCTGATTGCCTCTGATCTCCACAATGAAATGGGTTGCTGTTGCATCTCAGTCCCAAATCTTTCTGTTCCACACTGTGTCCTCCTTCAAGACCCATCAAATCAAACAGAAACGTGTTTGTGTGTCTTATTTATTCACTCTGCGTACTACAGATGGAAGCGGCTAATGAAAAATAAAATAAACCCTGGTCTTAGAGAGTGTGTTGGGAGGTCTGGGCTGCAGAACGCAGTGAAGGGTACGGACCGAAAACGGAAGGCAGGGATGATCTTTGTTTTGGCACTGATGTGAATTCGCTCACTGATGCAAAGCAATTTCCTTTCTCAAATTGCATTTTCTGCAGTGTAGGGGGGTTTGTGATGTTTGCGTGTATGTATTGCGTTTTGAATTTTGCTTCCCATGTCTGTTGTCTAGCTCTGGAGAAAGACGTTTTTCTGTCACACTTTTCCAACTAGGAAGTTGGACATTGAACTGTGTGAGCTAAATTTAATGGAGCATCATGCCACATTTCAATGGTGCTGGGAAAGTATGTACTTTTGAATATGTAGTAATATTCTAGGAACATGCTGCAGTATTAAATTGCATCCTGAAACAATAGACTCCCTTGCCGCATTCCCTTGTAAAAAAGAATTGCTCTTAATTGTACTGAATTGAAATGCAATGCATTTGTAGTGTACCTAAAGTGCCCATATTAAAGGGGTACTTCAGCGCTGGCAAGATGAATCTGTATTTAAACTGGGTCATTAATGTAGTAGAAATGTGAAATTATTTTTAAATTTGGTGCTTTCTAGACTGAAAAAAGACAGAAAAAATAATATGTTTGTCTCATGGGGATGAAAGCCAACAATTCCCAGAATGCATTGCTTTGCTGCCCTGTAAGCTCACTCCCAAAGCCACCGCTACTGGATTACTGGATCAATACCCACCATGTTTATTTTCTTAAAATCAGTTCGGTTTCTTAAAATCAGTTCGGACAATATATAATGTGCGAGTCGCCGAGCGAGTGTCACAGCACAAACGCTGCCGGAGTCAGATTACATTCATCGGGATCAATGAGCTAAGATAAATGTGACTGTGCTCGCGGCATACATTCGTATGTATTGCGTGTTTAGTCTGGTGCATTTTAAGTTCATGCCTTTGGAAGCTTAACTTTCATAGGAATTGATTTGAGAAGTTGAAACACTCACTTTTCTCCGCACCGCTCCTTTTACATGAATGCCCGCAGTTGCCCAAGCTGAGCTGTGATTGTGATCCCACCCCCCATGTGTGACTGTCTGTCGTTCTTTCTACTTTGAGAAAAGATAAAAGATGGAGCTTTAGATTTGCTTTGCAAATTTTATTGTTAAATCAACAGTAGTGAAATTGTGACAGGGTTATGGGCGGCCAAGGCACATTGATGCACGTGGGGTGTGAAGGCTGGCCCGTGAGGTCCGATGGCCAGTTTGCGACTGATTCATCCAACAATTAATTTGAGAATCACTGAAAAATTTGATGTGCAATGTATGTATTGAGAGAAAATGTAAGTGTTTTTGGACCTTTAATGCATGTAAACCTGTTATAGGAGACCTCAAAAATTTCAATAAGAACCTTTAAAATTGCATAATAGTGACATTTTAAGTATATACTTTAATAATATGCAATAGTATAATACTGATATAAAAAGCCACTTGAGTGTCCTTTAAGTATGTTTCTTAACACAATTAAGTACACATTTATTATATAATTTTCTGTTTTAGTTTTTTTTTTCCCTGCTTGGTAAAGTTTTTTTCAAATAATAATAATCAATATGTAGTTTTTTTTTTTAAACTCCGCATTACTTTCAAAATTCCTCAACTGAAAAAGTTAAGAAGCGAGCGTCACAAACTTCTCTTTCATATTGCAAGAGACTTTGGAAAATATTAGCTAATAAAACATGGATGAATGCAAACACAGAAATGCAATGTGAGTTTAGATGCACTCGTTCTGCATGCTGTAATATGTGAATTGGGACACAGCAACTTTCCCACCTAAGGAGCGTTTGGCTTGTCTATCCTTTCAGAGCTCCTAATAGTAATCAAAGCATGCTGGGATTTGTGGGGCAGGTGTTTGGATTTTCGAGGTGAGCCCACGGCCTCATTTTTTAGAGCAGTGGGAGTTAACTGCTGATCAATCTAAACGTCTCAGGTTTTGCCAAGTCACATGGTCAGGATCAGGACAACCAATACTCACTCTCTTCATCTTGTTCTGTCCTTCACAGCTCATTTGTTCCTATCTTTATTAATCTTAAATGTATTGCTGTTGGTGAAAACTCTGTGTTCTCCTTGAAACAAAATGACATGACCAATTATATTCTGCTAACTCTTCGTTACTTTAACAGTACTTGGTGCACCAACAATGGACAAGGACATTTGTTCTCCCAAATTTTGTCTTTTACTGTAATTTACTTTAATCTTTAATGTTAACTAACTAGCAGAGCGTAGGCAAGAAAAGCACAGACTCAGTAATACCATTCCCCAGATATAATAATAAGTTTTATAATATTATTTTATAATATTATATAATTATACAATATAATAATATTTCACATTACTGCGTTTACACTATAAAAATGCAGAATTTCCTGCGAGACACTTCACATTTGATGTATTTTCTTTCAAATGACTTCTTAGTTTCTTAGTTAATCAGTTTATGTACATTAGGGTTAATTGTTACATCTAATGTTCTTAAATTAATGTTTATTGCAATATTTTACAAAACTGATTCCAAAAAACTTGGGACACTTTATAAATTGTGAATAAAAATAGGAATGCAATAATTCACATATCTGCAACTTAGGTCAATTGGCAACATGATTGGGTGTAAAAAGAGCCTCTCAGAGTGGCAGTGTGTCTCAGAAGTCTAGATGGGCAGAGGATCACCCCCAATGCTGCAGCAAAAAATAGGGAAGCAATATCAGAAAGGAGTTTCTCAAAGAAAAATTGTGTTTTAAGTTATCATCATCTACAGTGCATAATATCATTCAAAGATTTTGAGAATCTGGAACAATCTCTGGAAAACCATACTGGATGCCAGTGATCTTCGTGCCCTTAGACGACACTGCATCACATACAGGAATGCTACTGTAATGGAGATCACAATATGGTCTCAGGGATACTTCCAGAAAACAATGTCGATGAACACAATTAACAGTGCCATTCGCCGTTGCTGGCTAAAACTCTATAGGTCAAAAAAAAAAAAAAAAAAAAAAAAAACATATCTAAACATGATCCAGAAGCGCAGGCACTTTCTCTGGGATAATGCTTAAAAATGCACTGTGGCAAAGTGGATAATTGTTCTGTGGTCAGACAAATTAAAATGTGAAGTTCTTTTTGGGAAACTGCGACACCATGTCACCCAGACTAAAGAGGAAAAGGACAACCCAAGTTGTTATTAGCACTCAGTTAAGAAGCCTGCATATCTGATGGTATGGGGTTGCATAAGTGCATGTGGCATGGGCAGCTTACACGTCTGGAAAGGCGCCATCAATGATAAAAGTTATATCCAATTTCTAGAACAAAATATGCTCCCATCCAGATGCTGTCTCTTTCAGGGAAGACCTTGCATTTTCCAACATGACAATGCCAGACCACATACTGCATCAATTACAACATCATGGCTGTGTAGAAGAAGGATCCGGGTACTGAAATGGCCAGCCGCAGTCCAGATCTTTCACCCATAGAAAACATTTGGTGCATCATAAAGAGGAAGATGCGGCAAAGAAGACAGAAGACAGTTGAGCTACTAGAAGACTGTATTAGACAAGAATGGGATAACATTCCTATTCCTAAACTTGAGCAACTTGTCTCCTCATTCCCTAGACATTTGCAGACTGTTATGAAAAGAAGAGGGGATGCCACATAGTGGTAAACATGGCCTTGTCCCAACTTTTTGGATATGTGTTGATGCCATGAAATTTAAAATCCACTTATTTTCCCCTTAAAATTATACATTTTCTCAGTTTAAACATTTGATTTGTCATCTATGTTGTATTCTGAAAAAAATATTGAAATTTTAAACTTTCACATCATTGCAATCTGTTTTTATTCACAATTTGTACAGTGTCCTAACTTTTTTGGAATCGGGTTGTAATTTCATGTGTATTACCATGACGATGTGTAGTATTTGTGCGAATGACACTGTGCACCTTATATTAGTATTGTAATATATACCATTTTAAATGGTGGTGTATATACTGCATTTTATGATATACGGTTTTCAGGGAAAATGTTATGAACAAATTGGTAAAAAATAAAAATTCTATGATAAATGACACTTTTGTGTTCAGGTTTGGAATGACAAGAATGATGGCAGAGTTGTAACATTTGGGGGAACGACTTCAAGTTTCTTCCATAGGCTAGCCCAATGGATACAGACACCACAGTAGCACAAACTTCTTAGACCCGCACGACTCTGCTTTACATACAAAACACACTAATTTCATCACTCGCTGTGTCGTTCTCTTCCCCTCTGTAATTTTGCATTGGTTTAATTTGTGGTTGTGGAGCTGTGCTCCAGGGGTTAGTCTAGACATCCCATTCACTGCCAGAGCTGAAGGGTCTAATTTTCCTCGCGGAGGGAAGCGTGTGTACATTTTGAGTGAAAGTGGGTGTGTGTATGTGGGACAGGCTAGTTAAATATGCTAATTAGTGTCATTTGCAGATTTTCATGAGGGGTTGAGAGCTCAGCTGAGATCATCCATCTGTGCTTGTACAGGCACATGTGTTAAGTTTGCGGCACTGCATCGACCAGGTGACATTTGCATTTTTTAATAGGTCAAATAATCACCATTTACGTAATTAAACCAACGTGATTTACTCTGTTACAACGTTAAATGTTTATCTGTACTGTGTATCGGCAAGACACAGGGGTTATGATACTATATTTTGATATATTGTGATGCTGTAAGCAAAGCAATATTTCTATTTTCTACAGAGGTGGACAGTAACTAAGTACATTTACTTGAGTACTGTACTTAAGTACACTTTGAGTATCTGTACTTTACTTGAGTATTATTTTTTCTGGAAACTTATGACTTTTACTTCACTACATTTGAAAGACAAATATCATACTTTTTACTCCACTACATTTCTATCTAGGTCAAAAGTCGTTTCTGTTGCAGCTCTGAAAGTCGATGGATGATTTTTTTCCTTCTTTAAAAGGTTTTTTTGTTGTTGTTGTTGTTGTTGCAGACAGTCTATCACGAATCCCTCTTATAGGGCATATAAATTTTTCCAACTTTTTTTGAACACTGATCAGTTCATAGCAAAATGGAAGAAGATGGTTCTTAGGCACAGTGTGTGCACCCATAGCCATACTTTGAAAGTATGTTTCAGTTTAAAAAAAAATCACTATTAGTTTAGTTGGCACACACTTAGTGCCAACTAAACTAAAAGTTGGCAACTAAAGTTGGCAACTAAAATATAAATGTTTGGAAGAAAGAGAAGAGTAAAGTTGGGAGAATATCAGAAGTGTATTAGTGTATTGGATCTGTGCATTCGGCCTTAAAGTGACAGCAGCTGGGTAAAAAGCTTTGTAACTTTTATACAAGTATTTAAATTAGTTTAAGTTAGTCGTATGCTAGTATGTCAGATGGAGCATCACTGAATGGCTTGAACAATGATGGCATAATGTGCATTTATACAACAATAATAAAAAAATGCATTTGGCATAAAAAAGGAAATTTACTTTTGATACTTAAGTACTTTTGAAAACAAATACTTCTGTACTTTTACTTGAGTAAAAATCTATTTTTACAACTTTCACTTGTACTGGAGTAATATTTGACCAGTAATATTTTTGCTTTCAAGTAATAGAGTTGTGTACTTTGTCCACCTCTGATTTTCTAATTTTAGAAAAACTTTTATGAACAGTTCATAAGAATCATTCTTTCAAGAGTAATTTACGTTGTTCTAGTCTCAGCCTCAGACATTGTGTCCATGGACTGTTGGCTGAACATCTGATGCATATGGCACACATTTCTGGATGTCAACGTCGTCATCAGATTGGTTGAATTCTACAGGATGGCTGCGAGACATGCATGTTATGTTCTTTTACAGTATTAACTAATCTTTAGGATCAACTAAACCCTGGATTTTCAAAAGTGAAGTTTGCAGTTCCATTGTTGTAAACTTGCACAACGTTCTTGAATTAATTAATAGATGCACGCCGGTCTGTTATTGAAGAGACATCGACTTTACATTTTCAAACCTCTAAACATGACGCAAAACATAATTAACTGTGATTGGTCGCATTACATGTCAGTCAAACGTCCTCTTGGGTGGTCCTTGACAAATCAAAAATTTCTAAATTAATGAAGATGTTCTGCCATCAGTGTAAATGTCTGGCTACACTAGATTAACATTGGTCATACAGTTTGGATTTCATTTACTTAAATGAACCGGCTCATTAAAGTCATTCTGTCAAGAATTAGTTGTACTACATTTTTCAAGAATGGTTTGGGTATTCAAGTATTGGTTGTGCTGTATGAATTACATTTAATGCAAATATTTACTGGCTCATAAATCATTTGTTCAGTAATCGGTCTATACTGTTCGTTGTATGTATTGCAGTGTAGATTTAGTAATAGTGTTCACTATTTTCAACACAAGAAAAAAAAAGTTCTGCTCAGAAGATGTGTCGAGAACAAGCTGCCGTCATTTTGTTCTCGCAGGCCTTGGAGCGAGAACTTTTTTCTAAAGTTCTAAAGAATTTTTTTTTTCTTGTGGAGTATGTAATGACCTTAACACAACATTGATACTAAGGGCACGTTTACACACCAATGATTTACTAAAAAAAGAAAAGCGGTTTTCGCGTGCAGATGACAAAATTGTCAAAACAAGGATCCGTGAAAACGATGTAAAAAAAAATTGGACAGTGGAATATTTAGTAGTGAGAGAGGTTGCCGTGCATTCATGAAATGATCACAGTACTACGCTTGAATTCACTGAGCTCCTGAGAGAGACCCATTCTTTCACAAATGTTTGTAGTCTGCATGCCTAGGTGCTTAATTTTGTACACCTGTGGTCATTAGGTCACAAGTACGGTGGCCGAGACAGCTCGACACGCAGCAAATGAAGAAAGCACCAGCAAATAAAGAAAACATCTTCATCAGTTTGACAACCCGAGCGCTGCAAATGTTCACAACGCATACAAATACAAAAACGCTCTGCAAATCCTCACAACACATGCAAATACAAAAACGCGCTTTTTGTATTTGTATGTGTTGTGAACTTTTGCAGCGCGCGTGTTGTCAAACTGATGAAGATGTTTTCTTTATTTGCTGGTGCTTTCTTCATTTGCAGCGTGTTGAGCTGTCTCGGCCACTGTATTAAAGTGATTGGAACACCTGAATTCAATGATTTGGAGGGGTGTCCCAATAATTTTGGCAATATAGTGTGTGTGTGTGTGTATGTATATATATATATATATATATATATATATATATATATATATATATATATATATATATATATATATATATATATATATATATACATACAGTACATGTATATAATCTCATGTCAAGCAGTGATTAAACTGAACATTTTGCATCTAGCTTGGCTTTAAAGCTGTGTGTGCTAACAGTGTGACAGAAAAACCACATGCACTATACATTTTGTTCATGCTGCACTGCTGGAGGAACACTTGTTACTTGCAAAGTATTTTATAATAGCTGTCAAGTTATGTTAAGTTAGTAAAGTTACTTTACATAGTGATTCTCCAACACTGGTCTAATCACAGCGCAGACCGCCGTGTTCCGCTGTTATGGCAAAAAATAAATAAATAAATAAATATATATATATATATATATATATATATATATATATATATATATATATATATATATATATATATATATATATATATATATATATATATATATATATATACATACATACATATATATATAATGTGTCCCAGATGACAGATCGGATCAGTACATGTAGATTCATCTTCTGAGCGTTACACGGCTTAACGTGGAGCAAGTTGTTTTTCCCACAGCTGGTAGTTTGGTGAAAATGGAGGCATGCCGCGCTTATAGCATCATTTATGCAGCATTTGAACAAAGTTGTTTCTGAATCTACTGTACTTGCTTTGAAATATAGCACATGGCTCAAAACATTCAATGTTTCATTAAACTGAGACCATAGGGAGAAAACCCGCATTAAAATGGAAAACACTTTTTAAACACATATTGTTGATTTGAATAAGCTATTTTAATGTGTACAAATGCCAGCCTGGCCTCATTGTTAATACATCAACTTTCAAAGAGTCAAAACTTATGTTTTTGGTATGTTTGGAGAAATGCTAAAACGTAGAATATGGACATATTGGCAACATTTAAACATAGCATTATTACGTTTTTACAGCAAAAAAAAAAAAAAAAAAAAAAAACTTTTTTTAAGAATATGAATCTTTATACAAGTTAAAAGACTTTTTTTATATAGATCATAAAGATATCTGGATACTTTCTCTTTTACCATTTTATGAATTAATGTAAGATCCCTTAACACTACTCCCAAACCTATACCCATTTTATACAGAAGATAAAGAGAATAAAACTTAATGGACAGAAATGTGTTATACATTTAAATTTTAGTAACAATATCGCATTAAAAAGAGATTTTAAACAGCTAATCCTACACCTACCCTTAAACCTACCCGTTTATTACAACTATCGAACATTACTGTTATGAATAAAAGCATAACAGACAGAAAAGTGTAATCACAATAATGTTTTTATTGTGAAAATGTCAAAAGCAGTACCAAAAGCAGTTTGAATGACTATGTGTTGCAGTCGCAGTCCTCTCTGCTGGTATATAATAGTTTGTATAATAGTTGTGTGAGGCACAGAGCAGAATGTAAGCTATTAATCAATATAAATTCATATGTGTGGTTAATATGTGTATTAATCCGGCTTCGCTATATGAAGGCTCATTCATCCATTTAAAATACACATTTACTGAAGCACGGCATGTAACATGTTACGACGCAGGTGAAAGCCAATGAGCGTTCGATACCACTGCCATAAATCATGTCGTAATGGTTAATGAGGGAATTTTTGAATCTGAATTCATCATAATGAGCGCAGGATTTGACGTTTATGGTCACTGCTAAGAATGGAAAAAAAAGATCACTGGATCTTCTGAATTTGGATCTGTTCCTTGCAAACATATGGATTCTAAAGATCTGGATTACAGCGAACATGTGCTGTGCATTTTTTCAAGATCGGGTCCTTTATGTAAAGACATTGTAATGGGTACTTTTTTTTTTCTAGCACCTGATTACAATTTCTACAAAATCACATAATGATTTATATCGTTTGCACAAAATACAGCTACCAGGTTAGTCTTATACGTAACATATTTTTGTAAAGATTTTGCATTTATTTAGGTAAGATGCTTTTGTGTGAGCATTTGGGGAAATATTTATGCTTTTACTTGTATATTTTTTTATTTTGTTTTGTAAATGCATTATTTTTGAGGCTGTTCTGGCTCCCATATCTTATGATCGTCAGTTGCTGAATAGGAGACAAGCGTTTTTTTTTTTTTTTTTTTTTTGTCTTAGGGCAAACAAACAAAATACTACACAATGATAGACGATTACAGAAATGTTATTCATCTTAAGGTTTTAAAATGCAGTGTTCTTTAACATTATCTAATCATCCGAAATGAGTTTGTAGCAGAAACAAAAGCTTATTTTATATTAAGTAGATTAGGGAAAAGCTTTTAATGAATGCTACTGAAAACTAGGGATGCACCGATTTGATACTCAGGATTGGTATCGGCTCTGGTCCGCCATTATTTGCTGGATCCGGTTTCGGTCAGACAATGCTGATCCAAATTCGATACTGTGCGTATAATATTTTGTGTTATTGTTAAGCCCCAGTGCCCTACAAAAGGGACAACAACCTTATAAAGCATCATCAATGATTATTGCACTATATTATAAATGTTCTAAAGCCAGTCCATAGTTGAATGTGAGGTACAGATGAATATTTAAGTCATTAAATTCAAGTTCACCTCAATGCTTGCTTCCCTCCCATTCACTCTCCATTCAGCTTTAAACTGTGTGTCGCGTTCGGTTACGACAGTCAACACGATGAAACTCTCTCCAAGATGATTTATTGTTCCTATTATGCTTGATCTGTAAATTGTCTATGGTTTCTCATAAAATGACTTTATCTTGCTGGCGTTTATTCCTGTAAATCGTGTTTCTACCGGGTGACTGTTAGATCATAACACTGGACTAGAGATTGTACTGTTCTTCTCACACAGTAACTGAAATGTTAAACTGTTAAAAAAAAAACGGCTTATAAGAATACGGCATAGATACACTCCGCGCCAATATATCTTATTTTAAAATTTTCAATGCGGACGGAGCGCATGTGACTCCGTGTCGCTTCAAGTGCATCATCCTGTGCACGGGATGCGCATACGCACTTTGAACCGCTCTATATTATAATACTTTTGCGCTATGAAAGCCTTATTAATAGCCTTTTTAAGCCTTAATAATTTCTTGTTCTGTCCTATCTATAATATGTTGCTGCCTCATTAAAATGATGCGCTATACATTCAAATTAAATAAAATTTCTTAGTATATAGGCCCCATCTCCATAAATATATTTACTTGTTTTGCATGAATATTTTGTGTAACATTTTACCAGATTTACAGCTACACTTATTCACGTTTGCGGTTTCCTTTCTTTTTTCCCCACTAAATGTTTAGATTTTATACAATTATTGTGCACTTGTGATTTTGTAACTTTAGCTGCTGAATTATCCACTAATCTAATTTATTCACCATCTATAGTAGTATTTTCTGTCATAGATTGTGATTATATATATATATATAATTTAAAAAAATATATATTTCTTTATAATGAAGTTGTCTATTTAGTTGATTGTGTTTAACACACAAAAGAGGTGTAGAAATTCTACATATAACTTTTAAAAAAAACTGCATTGGTGTCGGATTGGTATCGGTTTAGTATCGGTATAGATAGATACTCCGAAATTTTTATATCGGATCGGATCGGTTCTGGAAAAATGTTATCAGTGCATCCCTTGTATTGATATGGCATATGAATAGAACAGAAACAAAACATTAATGCCATGATTATAATATTCATACATGGGAGCTGGTACATGTTCACATTTGGATTCGCAAATAATTTACATTTAGTGCTGTCTATACATCAATGTTGTACGTTTTGGTGCTGTCAATACATCAGTGTTGTACATTTTAGTGTGATCTAAAACATAAGTAAATGTACGTGTGGTAGAAACACACTTTACGTAAAAATAGACACGTAAGCCTAATGCAGCCAAATGCAGTAATGCCAGCGGCTCACGTTTGTTGCTGTTTTAGTGTCGTTAATTTCATAACATTTACGCTGTTATTTACTAACACCAGTGGCTGCGTGATGGGAAATATATTACACGTTCTTGCACGCACATGTTCCCAGTATATCTGTTGCGTTTGGGTTGATTGGGACTCCGGGGGTTTGAATCAAATCTTTTTCTTCATGGCCTTCCACATGATGCATCTCCTCCAGCGATGTGTGTTTGTATTCTCCTCCGAGATGCTGCAGATATATCAGATATACAAACTAATTTCCTCAATTTTCCCTTAGATTTAAACCCTTTCATGAGTCAAAAGCAGTTCTGACGAGATGGAGAAGGAAAAGCGCTCTTAGTTCTCTGTGGATGTCCATGTGAAGCATCGGCTCACGCCATTGAATTTGATGATAATTACTGTTGTTGTGGCAGTAAATGACTACAATTGTCTGGAATATACTGTATATATGCACCATATCAGTCTGTCTGATATAAAGAGCACAGCTGAATGATTTACAAAGTCATTGGATAATGTCAATCCACCAGTGGAATTAGGAAATAAATGCCACCCATAAATGCCATATCCAGTGATTTAAAGGAGTGTTTGCTCTGTGGTTTGTCTAAGGTCTTAGAAGAGTAGGTCACTCAAAAGGCTGTCTCTTGATCTTAGGACATTTTTGTTGAATGGGTTGATTTTTATTACAAGTAACAGATAGTTATATGATGTTCACACATATTGAAAACTTTGTAACATGACCTATTTTAGCTACTATTCAAATTCCTTTTTTTGTTTTAACCTTTCTCCCTGACTTAAAAAAAAATAAAACGTCCCCGGTTACGTATGTAACCTTAGTTCCCTGAGAACAGGGAACGAGACGCTGCGTCAGCTGACGCTACGGGGAACGCCTTCAGCGTGACAGGTGTCTGAAATCGCTATCAAATCACAATCCTACTGACCGTCGGCAGCTGGTGATGTCATCACCGTGCGACCAGGAAGTATAAAAAGGCACCGTGCCAACATGACAACATCCGCTTCGTCTGAAGGGACTGTGGGCAGGCACACCTTGAAGCATGGCCATGTGACGCAGCGTCTCGTTCCCTGTTCTCAGGGAACTAAGGTTACATACGTAACCGGGGACGTTCCCTTTCGAAAGGGAACTCGCGCTGCGTCAGCTGACGCTACGGGGAACGATATACCCACGCCGCCATGCTGAGGGGAGTGCACGCCCCTTACTGGCAGTGAGAACTGCCTGGACGAGTGTTCGCGGAAAGTCTGAACCACTCCCCCTCTAGCCACACAGGCTGCCTGTGACATCATTCCCTACGGTCATAGCCTAAGCTATATGCCTAAGAGAGAACCTAAACAAGTTTTAACTGAGGTTTCCTACTCTCGGCTTGCTCGAGGGCCTGGGACCTACTACTTTCGAAGGAAGGAGTCCCTTAAGGGAATGTGGCTAGGGGACCCGAGGGCGCCACCAGCCGTCACTAATTCGGGAAAACCCTTCACCGAATGCCACCAGGGAGGCCTCACCTGGCATCACTTCTGTGGGACACCCCAGCTTGGCCAACCCTGTCTGTCAAAACAGAGCCTCCGGACATCGCTCTACTTATGAGCATCCAGACTGAGGGACTGCAAAGTGGCAGTGTCCTCCTCAGACCGGAACTCGGAGACGGGAATCCTGGAGAGCAGTACTCAGCTTAGTGCTTCTTACCCTTGCCATCGAGGGGAGTTTCTTCTGCTCGATCCTAGGATCTACTGAGCACATTTATTACAGGGGTGCTCAGGAGGCCTAAAAAAGGCCTATGGACTGATCTGCCCGGGAGGCCCCGAGGGGGGCCTGCCCGTCTGACCAGACTCAAGCGGCCGTAAGCTCGCAGACGACCCTCAATGAGGGGAGCTCTTAAGCCAGCTTGGTAGGTAACCCATGCTGTAGGCTAGCCAGTCCTTGTCCTGAAGGGACTGCGCAGCAGAAACGGAGTCTCGTTGTGCTAGGGCACGAGCCCGCCACTGAGTTATACCGGCCCAGGCCGGGACCCAACGGCAGGCAGCCGCTAGCTGTCAGCCCAAAGCCAGTTCTACGTTCCCGCTTAGGGGAACCGTTTCCCCTCCAGGGAGGCCATGAGGCGCCTCCACCCAGCACCGTTAGTGTTAGCTGTTTGCTGTTAGCTGTTAAGAGCCGCAGGGAGGTGGCTTTACTGGTTCCTCAGGGGGCTCATGAGGCTACACCGCCAGAAGCCACCCACGCTAATGGCTAGCGTGTCACCGAGACCTTGGTCCGGGAATCCTCTCCCAAACAGGCCCAAAGAGGCCTGACAGCATAATACACTGGCCTAACGAGCGTCCCAGCTCGGGGCTCACCCTCAGGCGACCTGCAGGCAGGTGGCTTTACTGGTTCCTCAGGGGGCTCGTGAGGCTATAGCGCCAGAAGCCACCCATGCTAATAACTAGCTTGTCACCGAGACCTGGTCCGGGAATCCCTCCCAAAAAGGCCAAAAGAGGCCTGACAGCATAATACACTGGCCTACCGAGCGTCCCAGCTCGGGGGCTCACCCTCAGGCGGCCTAGAGCGGCCTACTTCCTGTCAGCCAACGTGCAAACTGTTGGGAGCTGTTGTGTTCCCGGGGCTCGCCTCCAGGGAGGCCTGTTTGATGCCTACGTACAGTCCAGTCTTTTTAGGGCGGCCCGGAGAGGCCTATTGCCGAATGGCAGTTCCCTATTAGATTGGTGACATACGGTGCTTATCCGATGGCAAATCCCACCGGAAACCCCGCAGGGCCGGGAAACGATCATAGGACGGCCTGAAGCGGCCCGTCCCTGATAGCAGACTATGCTAGCCGCCTGGCTAGCACCCGCGCACACTGTTGCAAGACCTGGGAACCGGGGCTCACCCTACAGGCGGCCTCAAGCGGCCTAGATCCTGTCAACCCATGGTCGGAACCCTAGGTCACCCCCTCAGGGGACGCCATGTGAGGCGTGCTGAAACTCAGCGAGCCCTTAAAGTCGGGCTGACAGTGGCTGTCTGCTGGCTGATGAGGACTGGGTATCCAGTCACTACCTGGGGACTCATCCCCAGGGAGGCCGTTAGGGGCCTACTTTATGCGAGGTTTCTACTGCAGCCGACATCGTTGGGGGAGAACCCTCCCCGCTCACATGGGCCATGATGTCGGAACTCACCCGCAGGGAGGCCTACTGAGGCCTACCACCTGACCCAGAGTTAACTGCCCGGACTGCCTCGGCTGGCGTCTCCCGCCAGCCAGCCTTCTATAGTCGGTCCGCCCCAGCGGCCCATAGCAGCCTTCTGCGACGGCACAGTCTCTCAGGCAGCGCCTACCAGCGTGGACCTAAAACACAATGCCCACAGCAGTGCACTCAGCATTAAGCGCCTTGAACCCTCTAAAGCGAGGGGAGTACAACTTACGCCACCTGCCTCCAGGGCGGCCGTCTGGTCGTCCAGCGGTCCGCCGTCCGCGCAAGGGCATCAGCCGTGACAGTGTTTCGACTCCAGGGGAGCATCCTACCAACCGATGCTTTCAGATGGTTGCGCAGTACAGCTCGACCCGAGCCTAAAAGGTGAAGCAGAAGACACAGAGCAAAAAGTGAAAGATATTGAACACCCACACACATAACCGGCCATTTCCTGAACCAAGCCGGGGGGCCGCCCAGAAGTGGCGGCCGCACTAGCTCTGGGGGGCGGGGCTAGAAAAACCAGTCTAACTGCGCACCGCGAAGAGACGCCTACCCCGTTCCCACGACCACTGGCTGAGTCGCGATTCATTCTGCTAAACACCTTTATGCATTAATAATAACCCCCAAATGCAGAAGGGGGGTGGGCATTGGCCGGACGACCCTACTGCGGGGAGGCCGGGTAGGGATATAAAGCTCCTACGGGACCACCGACAGGAGCCCGGGGCAACTGCCAGGGCGATAAGCCACCGCGAGACGCCACCGTCATCCCATCAACGGCCTAGGCCAACCTGATGCACTAGCATCGGTCTGATAATCCCACACACAACGGCCCTAAACAGGGCTGGGACAGACCTTACTGTAGTTCATGCGCTAGCCTAACCTCACAAATTCATCTAGATATTTCACTAGCAGAGGTGCCAACGCTACCCAGAGGTGGCTACAGCTAAAAACGTTCGCCAGGAGAACATACGTCAGTTTATATCGCCGCTACATGCCCGCGGCACGTGCGGTGGCCTCAACTGCTCATATTACACATATCCAGAAGAGAAAACAGCCTTATAAACTACTGTTGCTACACTAGCAAACATACAGCCTACATAAACACACTGTGTTTATACAAAACATCGTTCTAGCCACCTTTACCGGGGAACTACAGGCCCACTGTTACACTTTTCTTCATCTTTTGTAGACAAAATATCCCTCAGGGAAGCATAGAGTCCAAACATACGGCATTAAAAAGAAGAATGTTTGCCCTAAAAGGGGACTCACCCGCTGTCTTCAGTGCCTCATCGCTTCATGTAACATGCATGCTTCGGCGCACTAACCTGAGGGTGGGGCGCTTCATTCTCAAACAAGGCCGCTTTTGGAGGCGGCCGCGAAATCCCGCTATTCCCAGAGACGATGCACTGTGTGCGGGCAGAGCACACACCGGCCTGGCAGGCCGTCAGAGTCTCACATCTGCTCATCATCGGCCCGCGCGGCCTGGTGTGAAGCGCGCCCGGGGAGAGAAAAGAAACACAACAGAAAAACAAAGGAGGGGACATATTCACATCACTTCCGCGCCCTCGGGGGCGGAGACTCACCACCCCGCTTCCGGCGCTGGAAGCGGCTCTTCTCCCCGATGTCCCTCCTCCTGTTGCGGGTGTCCCGCCTCTTCTGCGTCCTACTCCTCCACGGAGGGGGCGCCCGAGAGGCTACGCTGCTGCGTTGGCCCAATCGATGATCCTCGGACCTCGAAGGGCCAGGGACACCCTCCTGCCTGGGCGCCGCCCCGGACCTCAGCGGAATACACGTTCTATATGCCGCTGAGCGCGCCCTCGCCTCTCTGAACTTTCCCACCACCGCCTCGACGGAGGTGCCGAAAAGCTCAGAGGGCGAGACCGGGGCATCAAGGAGAAAAGCCTTTTCTTTCCCCCCGATGTCCGCCAGGTTCAGCCACAGATGCCTCTCCGTGGCGACCATAGCCGCCATCGACCGTCCGATGGCGACTGCTGTGTGTTTGGCCGCCCGGAGAGAGAGATCCGTGGTGCGGCGCAACTCAGCCATCGCATCAGGGGGTAGGCCCTCCCCCTGATCGAGGTCCCTCAGCAGATCGGCCTGATAGGCCTGCAACACTGCCATTGTGTGCAAGGCCGCCGCCGCCTGACCCGCCGACGTGTATGCCCTGCCGTTAAGACGCGAGGTCGTCTTTAATGGTTTAGACGGCAGGGCAGGAGCTCTTAGTGTCGATGGCCGCCCAGACGCGAGATAGTTCGCGAACGTCTCGTCGATGGGCGGCATCGACACATACCCTGCCTCGGCCAATCCCTCGACATCAGCGAAGTTAAACCGCTGATGCCGATGGATTCGCGCCGAGTAGGGTTTCTTCCATGCCCCCACGACCTGCTCGTGAAGGTCGGGGAGGAATGGAAGGCTCCCGGGAGCTGGGCGGCTATGGTCGGGGAGAAACCGATCGCCCAATCTGTCTGGGCGGGCGGCCTCTCCCCTGGCTCTCTGCCACGGCAGCTGAAGTCTCAGCGCCGCGCGCCCCATTACATCATACAGCTCCCCATACACAGGGCAGGATGGCTGGGAGGATTCAGCCTCAGCTTCATTTTCCCCCTCATCCACAGCCATCCTCTGATCGACCGGAAGAGCATGGGCTGACGACGAGGAGGAGTCTCCATCCGACTCCTCCTCCGTCAGCCTGCTCTCGCGACCTGGCTGATCATCCGCGAGAACTGTACTCTCCAGACGATGAGCCAGGTCCATCTGGGAGCCCCAGGACAGACGGCGCCGCTCAGCCTCAGCTTGAGCGGGACCGCTCCCAGATGCTGGCTCTTCTTCCCTCGAGAAGAAGGCCAGGCGAGAGCGGAGCGTCCTCAATGGAAAACGCTCGCAGTTCGCGCAGGAGGCCCCCTCGAGAACCTCCCGCGCGTGCTCTTCCCCCAGGCAGAGCACACAAAGGGTGTGTGTGTCCTCAGGCGTAAGAAACCTGGGACACGGATCAGCGCACTTCCTGTACGCTCCCTTAACCTTGCGTGTGCACTTCATTTTACGACTTTCCAGCGAACCAGACAAAACAGTCCCTGAAGACGAAAGGATGTTGTCATGTTGGCACGGTGCCTTTTTATACTTCCTGGTCGCACGGTGATGACATCACCAGCTGCCGACGGTCAGTAGGATTGTGATTTGATAGCGATTTCAGACACCTGTCACGCTGAAGGCGTTCCCCGTAGCGTCAGCTGACGCAGCGCGAGTTCCCTTTCGAAAGGGAAATACAATTATGATGGATTTTTATACATTTAAAAATGAATTAAAGTCTCTTCAAATGTTAATATTCTTGTACACAGACAAAAACAAAGTAAATATCACTTGAATAATAATAATAATAATAATAAAAATAATAATAATAATAATAATAATAATAATAATAATATATTTTATTTGTTAAGCCCTTTTCATAGTTAAAAACAATCCCAAAGTGCTAAAGAATACAGATTCACCAGAATATATTGTATCATTTTCAATCAAGATCAAATTTTGCAAAATACAAATTACAATCAAATTATGCAAAAAGCATAAACGCGGTATTATTCAGTGTGTTCTGTGAGCATACACCGTTCTGAAGTTTAGTGTTTTTTTTTAAACAAAATTAATAATTTTATTTAGCAAGCATGCATTGAATTCGAAGAAATTGCATTTTTAAATATTAAAATAGAAAGTTATTTAAAATTGTAATAATGTTTTACAACATTGCTGTTTTTATTGTATTTATCCTGTACTGTGAAATGTTCATAATGCTTTAGTGATGAATAACAAAACTGACACATTTCTTGTTTGATGCATGTATGTTTTAACTCTTTTCAACTAAAAAGTAAAACTTTTTTATGCTTTTTGGCCATTCATTTACACGGCGTTGCCATTTTTATTATAGACACCACTGTGGTCAAATCAAGTTTACCAAAGACTTCCTCAAAAACACAGTTTGAATCCACCCCTGTTTCCTACTGTCACAAACATGTAACCAATCCTAACAATGTGTGGGGTGGGGCTTTTCCAAAGTGAGCACAAGAACACCTTCAAAGGTACCCTGCCACACAAAACACACAAACAAGTTATATATATATATATATATATATATATATATATATATATATATATATATATATATATATATATATATATATATATATATATATATATATATATATATATATAACTTGTTTGTGTGTTTTGTGTGGCAGGGTACCTTTGAAGGTGTTCTTGTAATTATTAACGCCCTGGAGTCGCCCGTCACACCGGTGTGATTGACTTTTTTTTCTTTTTTCTTATCAGTGCCAAAGAGACTTGAATAACTTGGTATTTGTTTACAGTCACAATACAACCAAACTGTTTTGCTTTTGCCAAATAAAGAAAACAAACATTATGCGCGATCTGCAGCCTCTCTGTCAATGACGTCTAATCTGATTATTTTCAGAAAATGATCTCTAACTTAGTGAAAATTTATCACACAAACATTAGACAATAAAAATTATAAAAATTCAGATTTTACATAATGTAAATCAAATCGAAAACAAATGTTCTGTGTTTATGTAATCTGTTTGAAAAGAGAGAAATGTGAGTTCATCATAATCATTTGAATGCTTACAGCCTCAGTATTCATCCTGTGATGACCATTTTAAAATCAGACATTGTGTTACCAGTGTTACCATTATGATACATACAATGATTTTAGTGGGCTCCTCCCCCTAGTGGGCAGTGTCATGTTTCATATTACAACATTTTACTGTGCCATTTTAATTATGATCATCGACTTTTTCTAATCTTGACGAAACGCATATCGTTGGAAAGGCCTGAACCTTGATGTTTTTTGGTAGAATTGATATTGTGACAGAAATGTATTAATTTGTGATAGGACAACACATTAAAAAAAAATGGAATATGGGTGTCATCAAATAGCTATTTATGGTATATGGCACCTAAACAAAATATAATATGAGCTTACATTTTAGTAATAGTAACTTAAAATCTGGAACAGAACTTGATTAGACATATGGCTTTGATTTTATAGTATTTTAAAGTAAAAATGATTTTGTAGACTACATATTTTGTTTGCTTTACAGACAATTTAAACTTCTATAACTTTTTGCACTTCAAGCTCTTTGAAAATAGGCCAAGATTATGTCTGTATTCCAAAGCATTAATGAATTACAACTATATAAATTTAGATCACATTTATGCTCAAAAAGGCATTCATTTTTAAGAAGGGCGGGTAAATGTATATATAGTGGGTGAATTATGTATATGATGTATATTATGATGCTCTGATGAGCTATATGTATTTCTCCAATTACTTTTTATGATGTTTAAATCATTTCTAAGGGGGCTGATTGATTCTAAAGATAGCGAACAGGAACATTATGGAACATTAGCAACACATCCTTATCTGTTTGATAACTAATTATATCAATTACTTTAATGTGTCTGACGTTATAGAGAACGATACATGGAAGGCATCAGCACACAAACATATATATATATATATATATATATATATATATATATATATATATATATATATATATATATATATATATATATATATATATATATATATAAAGTTAAAATAGGGCCAAATATCTATAACGCATTTAGCTTTGGGGAATTTATATTTCATATCAACTTTAAAGAAATAATCCTAATGACAATTCTGTCATCATTTACTGGTCCTCATTTGAACAAAACGGCTTTCCCACCAATTGAAATTCATAGGATGTAACCAGCATCCGTCTCTGAGTTACACTTTTAATCATATATTTACATCAGAACAATAGCTTGTGGGGAGCCATCTTCTCATTATAGTGTGTATTATATGGGTGTGTAAGTGGTGCGTCTTAACAAGCACATCCACTGTGTTAGCTTATAATTACAGTACGTCACACTCCTACAGCGTTAATTGCTGAGTGTTTCTGCGGCAAACACTCGCAACGTACCACTTTTGCCCTATGCTTGGTGACATCACATTGGTGTTATTATGCAAGTCCTTGCAACTTTTACTTTTAGTTTGTGCCTTGCTCTGACCCCTTCTGGCATGTTACTGATCTTGTGCAGCTGACACCAGTTGTCCATCTCTCTGAACAGGTGTGTGTGTGTGTGTGTGTGTGTGTGTGTGTGTGTGTGTCGGTGTCCACCTGTTCTCCCAGTACACCCCTCTGAGAGCCGCAGTTGGCCGGGTGGCTGACCTTGGTGCTGCCGAGGGCATGTTGTGGTTCATAGAGGCAATGCGGCACTTTTGATTGATGGATGCAGCAGTGCGGGCCATGTTGACCTCTTGTTAGGTCATTTTCACATGCAACGTTGATCTGGTAACTAGTCAGTGTGAGTGTTTAAGGCCTTTTTTGGCACTCAGGGCATGTGACTTTATAATGGACATCATTCAATCCCCTCATGCTTTAACCCTGTCGATTCACCATAATACACAGTTTGTTTGCAACTTTCAGGCTTTAACCGTAGTTAAATTAGAGTATTTATTTTGGTGGAAGAAAAAAAAAACACACCACCAATCAAAATTTGAATAATTAAAGATGGTAACACTTTAGTATGGGGAACACATATTCACTTTAACTATGCTCAATTTAACTATGCTTTTGCCTCAATAAACTTATTTACTGCTTATTAATAGTTAGTAAGGTAGTTTTTGTAGCTTTTAAGTTAAGGTATTGTGTGTGATTAAGGGATGTAGAATAAGGTCATGAAGAATAAGGCATCAATATGTGCTTAATAAGTACTAATAAACAGCCAATATCCTAGTAATATGCATTCAAATAACCAACTAGTTAATAGTTAATAACTGAACCTTAAAATAAAGTGTTACCTTAAAGATGTTTAAAATGTTTTTTAAAGAAGTCTCCAATGCTCACCAAGGCTGCATTTATTTGATCAAAACATACAGTAATATTGTGAAATATCATTACAAATAAAAATAACTGTTTTCCATTTGAATAATTTTAAAATATAATTTATTCCTGTAACATAATTTGGTGCTCGATTATTTGAGTTTGTGCTCAATTATTGCCGGTACTCAATTATTGATAATAGTTATTATTTTCATAGTTAAAGGATTGTGGAAATGATTGAAAATGGATTCTTTGTTGAATAGAAAATGTTGAAGAAACTAAAATCTTTTGTTGCACATCAGTTTAATCCTTATTGAACAAAGCATTTTTTTTTATCTTACCCAAAACTTTTGAAAGGTAGTTTATCACAGTCTCCACAAAAAAAATATTAAGCAGCAAAAACTGCACTGTTTTCTGCACTGATAATAAGAAATCAGCATATTCGAATCATTTGTGATTCGTTACTGTAACGAATCACAAATGAGTGATGTTACTGTGTTGTTACTGTAATCATTTTGCGTGTGTTAAAATAATTTTAATGTACAAGTCATTTTGGGCTCATTTTATTCCATTTTGATTGATGGATATACCAGAGTGGGTCATGTTGACCTCATGTTCGGTCATTTTCACATGGGACGTTGATTTGCTAGCTAGTCAGTGTGACTGTAAGGTCTTTCTTGGCGGTCAGGACACGTGACTTGAAAATGAAATCTTGTCATCATTCACTCACCTTCATGCTGTTCTCTACCCTCTTACACACACACACACACACACACACACACACACACACACACACACACACACACAGAGAGAGATGAGAGACATCACTGCTTTTCTATCAATACCTACAACTCAGACCATACACACACACACACACTTAGAGATGAGAGTCATCACTGCCTTTATATCAATTCCTACAACTCAGACCACATATACACACACACACACACACACACACACACACACACACACACACACACACACACACACACACACACACACACACACACACACACACACACACACACACACACATCAAAAGATAGCATTGTTTTCGTTTCCTCTTCTCTTCTTTCTCCTTAATGGGTTTGCATGATTCAACTTTGCTCCATTTCTTTTTTTATCACTCCATTTATTTTCACATTTACTTCACTCGGCTCATTTGAAGTTTGTCCTCTTCTCTGTTCTTCTTTGTCCTCTTACACATACACATACACATACACACACACACACACACACACATGCACACACGCACAAACATACACACACACACACACACACACACACTTACAGAACATGACATGCCATTAGTCAGTGAGTGCATCGTAAAAGTGTTTTTGGTCACGCTGCTGTACATGTTGAAGGAGAAAGTCACATTATTGACTGCTCTGTTCTTTGATGCAGAGGAATATGGTCCGTTGAATGTCAGGAATAAAAAGTAAAATAATAAATGCATAAATCCTTTTTTTTCAATTCAAACATAAATATTGTACAAATAATGCATAGAATACATTTTAAATTCTCACTTATTTTTTTAAATATGAGTTCATTATAGATAAGAATACATTCCTATACCTACAATCCAATGTCGTTTCCAGCTTAAATGAACACAATAGTGGCCGTAAAACACTTTTACCATTGTGCATTCAGCTCTGAATACAGTGTCGTACATAGGCTATCAACATATTTTAATGAAGCAATATAAGAAATATATAATTGTAGTTTGAGTAGTGTCACACTCTATGACCAAGACCACATAGAGCACAAAGTTTATTGTGGTTTAACAAATGTTGGCCATTTTGAATTATTTGCCAAATTTTTGGTAATATTTACTACTTTCTGCTAATAGTGTAGTTCAACCCTCTTTAATACCTCTGAACTTTTACATTCATATTTACAGTTACATGCAGAAGAGCTGCCGATTTTGCATTGACAAGCCTATAAACAATAAAAGAAGTAATAGCTAAAGTCATCTCTTTTTGATGTTTGATATATGCAACATGAGAATTTTCAGCGAAACTGTCTGGGTGTTAATGCTTGATCACATTTATTGAAATGTCAGTACACTAATCATGCATTTGATCAACACTATAAACATTATAAAACAGCTACTTTTTATCTTTGCATGTCAAAGCATTTTATTTCAACCATTTTGAGCGAGTCAATTCAAAGTTCCTTGGGAATGTAGACAGTCCCCAATCAAATCCCCCGAATCATCAAGCATTTATGTTATTGTCAATTTAAGAACTACATCCATTTATAAACTCAGGGATGAAAGGGGCTTTAAAAAATAAACACATTTAGCAAAATGAATCCATTAAAGTATGCAAATACTCTACTAAATGCTTGCCGTGGTGAATCTCTCGGGGATGTTTGCTTTATTTTAAAACGTCACTAATTCCGATTCAACACGAGCTGTTAAAACGCTCTTTATTTTAATGTCATGCTCTTAGAAGACAGACAAATCGAAAGCGCTGCTAAATTGTTCACGTATTCCGAAGTTAGCAACACCATTTGTTAAATTGCTTTTGGGGATTGTGCGCAACAGTAACTGAAGAATGAATTAGCAAGTCCTGTTTTCCAAGTCAAGGAGGAATTATAGTTTATCAAAATAGATTGCACATTAAAAACACATTAATTTCTGTTTGCAAGACAACTTTCTGAATAGATGGATTTTGGTTGATGAGCCATTATATGAAATGTTATTATGGGCTCCTTTAATGCTGAGTTTCTCCCACACTCTCGTCTGTGTGAATAACATATGCTTCATTTACGCTTGGTAGGAAACATCTATCTTGGATGATCTGATCACTGTTTTAAACTGTCCATTGTAATCCGATCACTGAAAATGTGTTTTAGGTGCTCAGGAACCACATTTGAAAGCAGTGCAAATGCTAATTTATTTATTTGTTTAGACTCATTTAAAGCACTTTGCAAAATACATTTAAAAGTACTCAGAGGCGGCAGTATCTCTAGTTTAACTATATTTTGCAGATCATTTCTAAACCAAGGAGCATAAAAAGAAAAGAAAAAAGCATGTTTTCCAAATTCTGAGTTTACCTTTGGAACTTTTAATCGAATGTATGATAGTGATCTGGAACAATAACTATTTGTATAAAAGTTTTGAAATATAAGAAGGCAATTTACCTAAGAGTGCCGTAGCAATAAATACATATGCAATGCACAAATACATATATAATGACCATTCAGTTATCTAATGTGTCCTAGAGAGCCGTGAAGAACCACTTATACTTCTCAGTATGTGACATGAACATGCTGAGGTAAAGTGAAATGTATATAGTTTTGAAATTCGAGACTCTGCAAAATCCGACCACAAGTGGTCACGTCAGTCGCGTTTGAAACACATGTCGATGCCAGGTGTAAATCAGATCACTAAAGCATATGCTATTGCCAGTAATAAATGGTAGAGGAAGGACTAAAGCATGTTTGGCATTCACATTGAAATCTGTGTCCTTCATTACAAACTTTAGAAAAAGTAACCCTGACAACCCTGCAGGGTCTGGAGTGGTCTGATGGAGGAAAAAAAAAAAAAAGATCAATCATGTGTGTAATCATCAGATCTCTGGAGAGAAGAGTTAGATACATTTAATTAATCTAAATCAACCTCTAAAGAAGATATACTCTGGGGACAACTCACTGTTGAGAGAACATGAGTATGAATCTAAGGA
This sequence comes from Pseudorasbora parva, assembly GCF_024679245.1. NCBI lineage: Eukaryota > Metazoa > Chordata > Actinopteri > Cypriniformes > Gobionidae > Pseudorasbora > Pseudorasbora parva. The sequence continues at coordinate 23,013,981 of NC_090190.1, forward strand.
GACTGTATGTACAGTAATATGATTGATTTAAATAGTCCTGCTTTTGGCTGTCAGTACAGCCCTATAAAACGGTGGTTCTTAAATGGTTTTCCTTCTTATCCCAGATGGTGGGGAGCCAATGAAGTAAACGAAAACCTTAAACATAGAAATATATTAATCACAAATTCCAGTATGCATAACTGCAGGTTTGCTAATTTTAATGAACAAAAGTTCATACAATATCCAACCATTGCATTAACACTAAGCCAGGTGTTTTTTGCTAGATTCACCCTGACGCAGTGTCATTTTCACATCCAGCGGCCATGTTGTTTAAATAGCAAATGCAATCACTGCCATCTGTTTGCCCATGGGCATGCTGGTCTGAAAACAAGTGTTCAGGCGCATTCTTGGTGTGTTGTTATTTTGAGGCAATTGAACACGACTGTGCCATTGACCAACAAAAACCTGGTTTAAAAAACAGCAGTATTTTTTGTGTTTTTTAAAGGACGTGTTAGTATGCGTCTATAGGCGGGTGCACAACGCCATAAACTCTGCTTGTTACATGCACAGGGATGCGCAGCAGCACACAAACATGACAAATATTCAAAATAATTTATATGTCTAAAGGCCCAGCCAATTAATACAGGGTTTAAACTTATACAAAATAACTGGCTTATGAGACTGTTAATAATACACATATTTCCAGAATTACTGCATAAATGTAATCCAAATATTCCCAATCAATGTATAAAATGCAACCTAGAGATTATTATAGCCATTATAGCATTGCTAATGGAAGTGTCCTCAAGTTTGAAAATTTGAAACATTCAGTTTCAGTCAATCTCATGTCAATCTTGAGTACCTATAGAGTAGTATTGCATCCTTCATGTCTCCGAAAAGTGTTTAGTTTTATTATATTTATAAAAGAAAGATAGCCTGGACCGAGTCTTTCCGGAAAAAAATGAGCGCCTGGAGGCGTATCGAGTGGGCGGAGCTAAAGAATGTCGAGCGCGCAGCTACTGCACGAGAGCTTCTGAAAGCTGACATCCTCAAGCGTGGAGATGAAAACGTAACCCTATATAAACCATGGCTATCAGATTCAACTAATACATATATGATCCAGAATCAGATCCGGAGGCTGAAATAAATTGAACAGGAGAAACAGCAACAGCTGGACATCCGTCTCTGTGGTATGTACTGTATTTAGTGGCCTGTCAACATTTGTGTGTGTTTACTCGCAGTTTATGAGGACATGATTCGGTTTATGGACTATTGTATGCGAATAAACCTTAGCAGTAGCAAGTAAAACGGTTTTGCACGTCAGACTAGTGTAACGTTATACATAGAACAACAATGGAGTAACTGTTAGCGCATTTGAATGACGAAGCCCGCTTTGTGAGAACGCTAGGTTTATGTTTGGGTGGTTTTCAAATAAACAAACTGACACCTATATTGGTCAGCTAAACTAATGTATTTAAACACACACCATAGATCGCATGCTCCATTGATAAATTAACTAACGTTATACACGATCGTGTTGTTTACTGATGTTTACTTACGCGACGATAGCCAACAACATAGACATTTGAAGCAGTTTGACTCACCGCTTGTTTCCAAAGCACGACCGTGAACCTTTATCATTGGGACCGCTCCGTCAAAAACACACTTCTTTGGTGACTGTTGATTTCGTGAAGTCCTGACAGCAGAGACCGTGGAGATCCACTTTTGCGACCGAAGCGTATGTTGTGAAGCTTCCCGTCATTTCTGCTTTCAAATCGGTTCAAATGCAGCGCTGCTTTCCCGGAATGCTGTGCTGAAGCGTTGAAGTCGCTTGATGTCACCCAAAGGAATAAAGTGGAGCGCGGCGCGACAGACGTGTTGCACGGACTAGTGGATCTGTTGAACCTGAAAGCATTGTTTATGGGCGGCGTGCATCTAGTCACACGCGCACGCACCTTTCGTGGAAGATGAGCCCGTACGGCCCTTACAAGGACCTTCCTCTCTATCGACGTCAAGCCGACCCATACTCGAAAAAAAATTCTCTGAAACTTGTGAGAAACCGGAAGGAGTATTTTTGACACAGAAATACTCCATCAAACGCCCAACATTAGTTTTTGAAACTTTGTCTGTTTAGGATGGGAATCCAAGTCTTTAACAGTGTAAAAAGCTGTTAAAGCCCCCCCCCCCCCCCCCCCCCACACACACACTCATTAAGAGACTTGGTACAACCCTTTTGGACCATGAGCCTGGTACACTGACCAATTTTTTCCGGCGATGAACTAGCAAAAGTGGATTCAAACACGCCCTAAATGCACCCACGCCATGTGCTTCAGGCCACGTATTTAGATGCTCAGTTCAGTTCTGTACACACTACACAGACTCAATGACAATATGGTTATATGTGGATTTACTTGTCACTAAATAGAAGGAGATTATAAAATGCAGAAATAGAGTGACGGCCCTTTTCAGCTGCACTGTACACGTGTCCGTGACTTATAAGTTAAAATGTGTTTTGTGCAAGGACTGAGATAAATGATCCCTATACTGTCTAACCATCTGCCGAGCTTTATGACAAACTCATTTCATTTGTGACATCCAAGTGAAGTCTCTGGGCACTTCTCAGGGCACTCAACAAGGAGCCTAAAGAAAATCTTAATGCTCTAGCGTAAGACAAGTTTTGAGGGTGGCAGTAAGTGTAAAAGTGGCGGACTCATAAATCTGAAAGCAGCCACATAGAGACACATTCAGAAGTACTTTGATGGCGTCAGTGAATAGACCAAGCAGCTGACACCTTTCTAACTGCGGTTAAAAGCATCAGCTCAACCGCTTTTCACAAGAAAGAGAAATTCATTTCCTCCCAAAGGCAATATGAAAATTTCATATTCCGAGCTCTGTCATTGTCCTCTCCTCCCGAGAAGCGTGCAGGTGCTAAATAACGGAGGGTGGAGCGATAATGAGTATAATTAGCGTTGTATGTTCTCTAATGCTCTATTCATGACGCCTATATGTCTATGTATAACGGGGAGCAAGAACCAAATACAGGTTTGTTTAGCTCAAGTCAAAGCTCTAATTTATTTCTCACTGTGCAGAAGGGAAAAACAGACTGAACAGACTAAATGAAAAATGGGAAGGTGGCACTTTTAATGACAGCTACGTTTCCTTCCTTTTCTTTCTTTTTTCACTAATGTTTTCCTCCCCGCGGCAGATCGGAGGGTAATGGATGTGAAGCTGAGAGGATGACGCCCCATCTTTCCTCTTGCTTTCTAAAAAAAAAAAAAAGAACTCTTTCCCTCAGGAGTTCAGCTTGTCTGCTGACTGAGGTGTATGCGCTGAAGGAATAAGCGTGTGTGTTGTACCGGACAAATGTTAAAGGGCTATTAAAGGCCTGAACGTCTGTTAAAACAGAATAACATTTTAAAAGCCACCTGTAAACAGTCAAGTTCATTCACTAAAGAAAAGGGAAACGCAGTAATTGCTACTTATAGAAAACTATAAAGTCTTTTAGTGGCGTTTGCTAAGGCAAGCACTATCACTTTTGCTCTTGTAAGGTTGGGGATACGAACAAAACTTAGTTTGGCTTTTGCCCAAAACTTGTTCTGGCCAAAGTGATCACAATTAGCTTTGATTCACATGTTGTTTAAGGGCAGATAAAGCTGAACATGCCATCAACATGATAGTTGCCATAACAACTAGAGCTGGGTTTCGATTCAAATTTCAAGAATCGATTCCGATTCTCAAGATCTTGAATCGATTATCATTACTCGTTCACTCGTCTAACTTAGTCTATTATTCTCTGTCCATGATGGTTCTTAGCGCGAAGGAACGAGAAAAGAGGAAGAGTGAGGAAAGCTCTGTCTGTCCGCGGCGCTTCTTCAGCACGGTGGCATAGTGACGAGAGCTTCGGCTCGAGTTTGTTTATTTACTCTAGTATTCTCTGTCCACGGCGGTTCTTACCGCGGCGGAACGAGAGAAGGGGAAGAGTGAGGAAAACTCGGTCTGTCTGCGGCGCTTCTTCAGCACGGCGGTGGCAGTATAGTTACGAGAGCTTCAGTTTGAGTTTGTTTATCTACTCTAGTATTCTCTGTTCACGGCGTTTCTGGAGTTTTCAAAGCTGCCATGTTCATTGTTTTTATGTCCTTCCACCTTGCGCACATGCGTGAATTCAATGACGTGGCAAATTAAAATTCACGGGGAAAATGTAGGCCTATTATTAAATTGATCCTCTGAGTTACGGATCGATCTTTAGAAATTAATATTAAAACCGATTTAGAATTGGTGAATCAATTTTTTCAACACAGCTTTAATATCAACTCGTGCAAGTAGTAAAACTCTTATTCTTTTAATGTTTTTACAGGCATAACCAGAGAAATTAGTGCAAAAATGTGTTTACACTCGGTCTGAAGTGCATGGTGCTGGTGCACTTATCCACTTTTGCTAGTTTAAAGGTCCACTGAAATCAAAATTTAAGTTTTTTAGCTTTTAGTATGACTGTGTTTGCCTTAAAGTTATGAATAAGCTGGTATGTTCCAAAACTACGACAAAATTTGCATTTAGGAGATATAAGCATTCAAAATGTACAGTATCCCACTTCCGCTAAAACGAATCTCAGATTTTGGTGACATCATCGCAGACTTCACTTTCTCGTCAAATCTTCTGTCCAATCAGAATGTGCTCTAGAATCTAAAGCCCACCCCCTACACTGCTGAAGCTGAAATCGGTCAGTTGTTAACACACATTTACTAATTTCTACATGGTGAAAGGCACACAGCACACTATATATGTGATAGGAAACCATTCAGTGTAAATATGCTTTCATTTGAGGCGAATTAAGTCTGTTGTCACGTTAGTTTCACACACCGCGGTGGCGCACACACCCCAACGGCTCTGGTCTAAATTTAGACTACAGACACGAGAGCGCAGCGCGGATCATATGTGCGAGTCCGCGCAGACAACAAACATGTCGACCCATTTGAATTCTGCACAGAATGCTGCATTTCAAAGAGATATGGAGGAGATTATGATGGCAAACAGTGTTAGAGGAAACTGGCTTTACCAAACAGAGAAATGTCTGCTCTTGCGCTCTAGTCAAACTGTATATTAATGAAACACTATTGGCTGTTTCAAAAAAAGGGGAGGAGCTGCTAACAGCTGGAGCCGTTTTAGGGGAAATCACGTCAACACATTGAATAATGCGGCGCGTTTCAAAGCACTTCAGTGGACCTTTAACAATGAAAATAAATAAATAACGGTTGTCATGCCAGGCGCATGGTCCAAAAGAGTTGTGCCTAGTCTCTCTAATGATTAATGGGTGTGTTGGATGTAACGTGCAACAAACCAATTAGAGTCTAATCTCCCATTCCCTTTACAAGCTAGTTGCGCTTGCACCATGGGGGATTCACTATTGACATGGTGGAATGGAAAGATTGAACGCTTCTCCAGAGAGGAATCCTTTTACTTATAATATTTAAACATGTTTGTGTGCATAATAAGCAGAGTGTATGCGCGTTGTGCACACAGCTATATTGTAAGGGCGCATATTACTAACGTGCCCTGTAAATAACAAAATTAAAAAATACTGCGCTATTACTTTAACCAGGTTTTTGTTGGTCAATGGCGCAGTCGTTTTAATTTGCCTTAAAATGGCAACACGCCAACAATGCGCCTGAACACACCTCATTTTCAGACCAGCACACCCATGGGCAAACAGATGGGCGCGAGTGCATTTACTTTTTAAACAACATGGCGCTGGACATGAAAATGATAACTGAGTCAGGCTGAAACTAGCAAAAAACACTTGCGTCGCACCTGGCATCACATTGCGCCGGGTGTATAATATGGCCCTTTGTGTGTAAGAATGCCCATCTGTTCAAAATTGATACTTGAAGATTGTTTAAGTGTAGTACACAGCCTCATAAAAAAGTAAGCAAGTTCCGAATATCTGGCACAAGCTTCACACACCTTATCACATCCAGTTACTTGTTCAGAACTTTTGCTGAAATCATAGAATCCAGCCAATCAGATTGGAGCAATATAATAACAAAGCCGGAACATATAACCATGCATAACACCATCCAGAGGAAAGAAGTAAAATAGATTTTCACCTTGGCCCTTCTGAGACTACTAGTGTGAAAGTGTCATCATAAGTGTGACAGTAGAAGTTGGAAAAGTGTCACTACGGCAGTCAAGGGAATAGAACAGTCACGAAAAGTTTGGAACTAACAGATGGTCAGACAATGATATGGAGCTCATTTCCAGAACACGTTGTGGAGCTCAGTCGTAAATTTTAATCTAGAGTCTGTGAATAATTGATATGGGGTAGGAACATAAGGTGAGGTGGTGCTGAAGCGCTCTGTATTGATGGTCTTGTTCCATACTGACACTTGATTTTGGGGGCATTTTTATTCATTGTGGAGGCATTTTTGTCCCAAAGATCCCATTCATTTCCGACCTTAAACAGTCCTTATTGCTTAATTAAGTCAAGTCATTTTTATATATGGTGCTTCACACAATAGAACATTGGTAAACATTTAACAGTTTGAGTTAAAGCATCATACAAAATGAAGTATTCCTTGTAACTTTAGCATACCTTTAAAAATATGATATATATACAGAAATAATAAACTTTGAAAGTGTATAGGTACTTAAGTGCGAAATTAGGCCTGGTTTCACAGACTGGTCTTCGATTAATCCGGGGTTAGGCCTTAGTTTAGTTAAGACAATTAAGTAGTTTTTTATAAAGATGGCTTAGGCCGTGTATCCACCAAAGCGTTTTTTCACGCTGCTGGCTGGCGTTTTCAATTGTTTTCAATGAGAGCGCCACGTTTTTAGAACTGCCTGGAGCACACTGAGGTGCTGAGCGAGTATTTTACGCTCACGCGCTGAGCGCTGAGCGTTTTTGACTGGTCGCCGAGAGTCGAAGAATGTTCAACTTTGAGTGAAACGCAGCGCTCATCACTGTCACTTTTCACCCAGCCGTCCAATCACAGTGGAGGAGGGGCAGGACAAATACAACACTGACCAACCGCCACATTCTGCGTGTCGTCAGATGACAACAAGAAATAATAACGGAACAAAATGATTTAAAACAAAAGCCAGAGCAAATACTTTACATTGGATCTGCATTTTTATATAGAATCAATACAGAAACAAACTACCTGTGAAATTAGTAAGACTCCCGCGGATTTTACGTATCATAACAAGCAAAGAGTCTCAACTGAAGAAAAAAAAAACGCTGCCTGCCAAAACGCTCTCAAGCGCTCACAGCGAGGCGTTTTCAGCAGAACGCCTAGCGTTTAAAGCCGGCTAAAAACGCTTTGGTGGACACGGCCTTAGAGAAGAAAAAACAACAACAACAACAACAAAAAACATTACTGCTGTGCATTTTGAGACAAAACAATGGCACAAACATGCATTTAATCTGGTGCTACTCTTGAGTCTTTTGGTTTCACATGTAATGTAATGTTATGTTTTCGTTAGGATTTAATTACATGTTTATATGCAATTTTCTTAATTACTTCTATTATCTTTGGAATATTGTTTAAATGTGCTGTTGGATATACTTGAAATGTAATATGTAAAATTTAAACGCTTTAAATGTAATATCAAAATAACACAATACAGGTCAAATTATAATGAAATATAATACAATTAAAAATGCAATTTAATAAGGTTTCTATGCGCTTTATGTTAGTCAACAGAATAAGTGTACATCTTTAAATCACAAAATATTATTAGAACATAATGGCATTAAAGCTAATTTGATATTATTCAAAGTCCCCTTTTTAAAAGTGTACTTAAGTGTGTTAAGATACATACTCTAAGTATTTCAATCTAAGTGGTGTTTTATTTCATTAATATTATATCAAGTTCATTTGAAGTATATTACCAGTGCACATTCAGTATAATAGAGCACACGTTTGTTAATATAACATATTAATGAATTGAATATAATATTAATGTTTAATTATATTATTAACATGCTCAACAACCTATGTAACCTACAACTAGGTTGTGACTTGGTAACCTTTAAAGTTCCACAGGATTTTGAGTGAGTTTATAATTTGATTTGCATTGTATCCCACTTGTGAATATTTGTTAAATCATTAACTGGTGGACTAGATCTTTGTGTCTCACTCTTTTCTCTGTTCTCACATTCTATCAGGCGGTATTTACTATCCATATTTGGGTCAGGTTTTTTTTCTAGACGCTGTAAACACTAGCACACAATTTGTGATCGCCATCATAAATGTGTAATTCCCATCTCAGTGCCATCATAACTCTAGCTCTCGCTTCAGACTGACAGCAGACAGAATCTCCACGTTCCAGCAGTGGAAGCACACAGTCTCTGATAAACACCTGGACTCCCCGCCGGACTGAACTTACCTCAGACAGCAGGAGCGAACACATGCTTTACACCGCCGACTGCGAGGAGGCCGAGCTTCAGAGCCTGTGCTAGCTGTCAAATGATAGATTACACTCGTATTGTTGGGAGGTTACTTTGGAGATGATTGAGCGGAGCAGACCAGGATTTTTTTTCGACTTTCATGTGTTTCAGATACTTACTCAGAAGGACAGCATCTTTTAAATGTTTCTGGTCGTAATGTGAACAAGTCATCAATGCTCCACCATGAATTAAAATAGAGAGGCATTGTTGTGATTGTTAATATATTATTAAAAATAGATTTCTTCAGTTTAAATAAAAACTGGAATAGGATGAAAAAAATATGTTTTAAATAAGTTTTAAGTTAAGTCTTCCCCCACCATTGACACAATTTTCTGTCATTTATCACACAATGCTTCCCACCATTGACGGAAATTTCCTGCAATCCATGTTTTCATTATTATACATTGGAGGCACTATTACGCATCTTCTAAAAAGAGTACATAATCTCCGGATCAAAACAGGCGGAAAAGAAACAGAAACCATCAATAAATCATCGTTTATGCACTTGTAAAATAACAAGATCATTAAATGCATTTAAAACTGCAACTTTGCCGATAGTTGTCAACCTAGGACGAGGTATAGGACCTGCATAGGACAGATTTTTCAGTCCCGCTCCCACAAAAAAATATACGTTATCTTCTGCTTCCGGCCACAACATTTATGGTTTTTCTCGCTCCTGCCTGCACAAAAGTCAGCATAAATGTATAAATGTATATTGTTTTCGTGAATTTTTTAGTAGTCCATGTAATAGTTTCAACTAATTTAACATAAAAGCAAGCACGTGCATGGTTTGGCATGCAGAATGCGTGCAAAGTGCGCTCCCTTAATAATCCCTAAAAAGCTGACATCTCACAAAGCTTTGTTATCAGTGAAGCATTACACATATATCTCATAATGTCTACACCTTTTTTTTGTTATAATATCAGGATTTGCCACCATGCAGAATTCGGCACTGAACAAAACCTTGAGAGATGAGTGGGTTCTATCTTAAATGCATCTGATTGACCATTGCGTTCAAGAAATCAACACATATTTCTGTTGGTTATGTGCATAATTCTGCAAAACATGTTATAAATAGAAACTCTGCCCATGCTTGCGCCTGTAAATCATTTTTATTTTGTTTGAGTTGTTCATTTAGCTTTTGTGCAATAGATGAATAACAATTTGTTTTTAGATGTTTTATTTTTAGATATCTCTATTTTGTAGGTTATGTTCCAGGGCTAGTTTGCTTAAAGAGTTAGTTCACCCAAAAAAGGAAATTTATGTAATTGTTGACTCACCCTAATTTGGTTCCACACCGTAAGTTTTTTTAAAATCTTAAAATAAAGATTTGAACGGTTATGAATCAGCATATTGATTCATGATTCGGGTCGCCAATGTCACGTGATTTCAGCAGTTTGACACACAATCCAAATCATGAATCAATACGCTAATTCATAACCGTTCAAATCTTTACATGATTGTTTGTTTGAAAACAAACGCGTAAGAGAAGACAATGCTGAATAAAGTCGTAGTTTTGTTATTTTTGGACCAAAATGTATTTTCAAAGCTTCAAGAGATTCTAATGAACTAACTGATGTCACATATGGACTACTCTGATGATATTTTCATTCCCTTTCTGGACATGGACAGTTAAGTGTGCATACACTTGCATACACTCTTGGACTAAATATGAAATATCTTAAACTGTGTTCCGTAGATGAAGGGAGGTCTTACAGGTTAGGGTGAGTTATTAATTACATAAATTAACTTTTTGGGTGAACTAACCCTTAAAAATATTCAGATGTGTGTTATATAATTAATATAGTTATTAATATAACCAAATTTGTTTTAGAAAACATTGAAAACATATTTCAATAGATAACCAATCAATAGATAGCGATGTGCATTATGTAAATCGCCATTAAACAAAAGTAGAAGAAGAAGTAGAATGGCATGCTTTTTCTTAGCATCTGTTTCCATAGTAGTGAATCATCGATTTGTCTCTCTGTTGAGAATGTCTTGTGTGTTAATCAGGAACATACTTTGGGTTGTCTGAACTTACCCCTGGACGCGTTTTTGGAACTTGCGTACCTTGAGTAAGCAAGGTTTGGGTTAATCAGCCGAGAGTTTAAGGGATATGTGATGTTACGTTAACCTTGCTTTCTGGAATACCCCCCCCCCCCCCCCTTTCTTTTGATATATCTCATGTTCAGATATACATACGTCCAAATATTCTGCTGACCACGAAAGTTTTGTGAAAATTATAAAAAATGCTGGTGGTGACCAGCAACAAACTTGCAAACTAATGAAGTAAAGAAAGAAAGAAAGAAAGAAAGAAAGAAAGAAAGAAAGAAAGAAAGAAAGAAAGAAAGAAAGAAAGAAAGAAAGAAAGAAAGAAAGAAAGAAAGAAAGAAAGAAAGAAAGAAAGAAAGAAAGAAAGAAATGCTGGTGGAAAAAAACAAGCACCTAAACCAAATGACTAAAAATTACACATAACAATGACTCAAACTTAAACCAAAATTTTAATTGAAATAATGCTAAATACTATAACAGTACCTATATAAATATTCTGCAATATCAGAGGAAGAATGTTACATTTATTAGCTTAATGGAATAGCACACTATTAGGAGGAAATGTCAGTTGGTGTGGTGAAGATGGACTAAACAAGCTACGATCAGCACTTGTGTAACTACGACTGTGCTGAAATAGTTGCAAGCATATCAGTTTGAATCAGCCAGTGCTACTCGTACATTATTGGCTGATGGACATGTCACGCATAGGAGCCATAAAGAAAATTAGTTTCTATCCAGCACTGAGATAAATTGTTTAGCAGGAAATGGCGAGACATTTGTTTGACTCTAAGTAATTGTCATAAGTTGATAGACCATGTCTTATACTTAACCATCAATAACACTCTCCGCCCCAGAGAATAATTTTTCTCACAGAAACAATACCAAACAACAAATAGTTGCTGTCTTTATGGCCCACGGAACATATCAATGTATCTCACTGAAGTTGAGTGAGTTACTCTGAGAGAAGCATGGCTTTGGTTGAAACACTTGTGAGTTGCCTTCCTGTCTATTAAGGCAACATTAAAATGGAACCTAATAAGTGACTCATTTAAAACACTCAATAGGCAGCACTCCATGTATAATATAAGTTGTGCTCTGCATGCAAAGCACATGTGGAGACTTGAATTTAAATGGAGAATTTGTCCTGTCTAAATAAGCATTTGTTTACCCTTAAAATTAGACATCAACCTTCTTATTATTCCTCAATCAATCCATATTAATCAATACAGCAATATATATATATATATATATATATATATATATATATATATATATATATATATATATATATATATATATATATATATATATATATATATTGAATACCTGTTTTTCCATTTTTCCTCTAGTTTTTTTGTCAAAGTTTTATAGGGTCGCTAATGATCCCAGGTGTGTAAGATTGCATGCATTTTTTTCCCCCTGCACAATAATAAATGAATTTATAAAGACAAAATAAGTGCAATTTACCTTTAATACGCAAGGTAGCAATGCCTAATATGCAATAATGAAGTGCTGTTTCGCTCGCAGTTACCTCAGACAGAAAACAAAACAATAATAATTATAATCTGCAAAACTTGAAATGGCTGTGATTTACAGCATAGCAAGTACTAAAGGCAATCCAATATTAGTGTCACTATCACTTGATGATGGATCTGGTGAGGAAGCTGTCCAAGCTCCTAACGGTAACGAAATATGCTTTATTTTATTCTTCTGTAATTGTTACTACTATCAAGATTTTTATGTATTATCGCGACAGGTAGAGATCAATCCCTGTTAGAAATAGATCAGGTCACTAAAGACCAGAATATGTAAGAATCTTTGGCGAAACAGACATGCATTTAAGGGTTAAAGACGTATAAAATCATGGACCAAACCAAGCAGCAACAAGATAAATCACAACATTACAAACTTTTTTTTTTTTAAAGCAAAAAAATATTATAAAAACTTGGACAAATCAGGAAAGAACTGCACTGAAGCATCATGGCATAATCGAGAGAGAGAGAAAAAAAAGATATATGAGATATTTAAGTTTATAAACACCTAGTCTCAGCCATAGACGTTATACCCACGGACCGTTATCTGAACGTCTGACGCATATGGCGCACTTATCTGGAAACTTTTCAGGAGTGTTGAAGTCGGCATCTGATTGGTTGAATTCTGCAGGATGTCCGCGAGACGTGCATGTTGCGTTCTTTAACGGTCCGCTTCTAAACAAATGTCATGACGGCAAACTCCCTTGTAGAAGTAGAACGCCGTCATGTTTACAACTGTGAGAATGAGCGCTTACCAGGATCAACTAAGTGCTGGATTTTCAAAAGTATGTGAAGTTTGCGGCTTTGTTGTTGCAATAAACTTGCACAATGTTCTTGAATGAATCATTTATAGATGTATGCCGGTCTGTTATTGCGGGGACATCGACTTTACATTTCCACACCCCTAAACATGATGCGGATCAAAACGGACTGTGATTGATTGCGTATAAGGAATCACTCTTGTAGGGTCACGTGAAGTTCAATGATTTCCCAGCATTTTTTGAACACTGATTTATAGTTTATAGCAGAATGCAAGATGGATGTTGAAATGTTAATTTTGACGAGTATTCACATAAACAATGTTAATTATGCATAAACAGTTGGGAGAATATCAGATGTGTATCAGTATATTGGATCTGTGCATTCGGCCTTAAAGTGACAGCAGCTTTGTAAAGAGCTTTGTAATGTTTATACGGGTATTTAAATGAGTTTAAGTTAGTTGTATGCTAGTATGTCAGATGGAGCATCACTGACTGGCTTAAACCATGATGGCATAATGCGAATTTATACAACGATAATAAAATAATGCGTTGACATAAAAAAAGGAAATTTACTTTTGATAATGAAGTACTTTTAAAAACAAACACTTCTGTACTTTTACTTAAGTAAAAATCAGTTTTTACAACTTTCATTTGTAACAGAGTAATATTTCACCAGTAGTACTTTTACTTTTAATCAAGTAATAGAGTTGTGTACTTTGTCCACCTCTGGGGACCATAGAAAAATGCATGGTATTTTTTATTTATTTAGCACTGACCTGAATAAGTTATTTTACATAAAATATGTTTACATATAGTTAACAAGACACAATAAAAGTTACATTTATAAAAATGACCCTGTTCAAAAGTTTATGCGCCCTTGATTCGTAATACTGTATGTCTGTTACCTGGATGATCCATGGCTGTTATTTTTTTTTTTTTTTTTTTTTTTTAATGATGGTTGATCTTGAGTCCCTGGTTTGCCCTGAGCAGTTAAACTGCCCAGTGTTTTTCAGAAAAGTCCTCCACGTACCAAAAGTTTTTTGCAAATTTAAATTCGGTGGGTCAACATATGTCCCAACGTTAGATCAGCGCGTTACTTTTCAAATGTGCGCATCTACCACGCAGGACATCAATTCTGACAGGATCTCATCCCAAATCGCTCTTGTTTTTATTAAAGGACAAAAATGTCAGTAGATTTCCATCATGGTTTTTGTCATCTAAAGTTTTTTTTATTTATTTATTGTCTTGTTTTTGTCATTAAAAAATATTGTTAATGAAATTTATATTGGTGAACAAAATTAACTCTGCCCAGCAAGCATTTTTGTGTTTAAAATGTCTTATAGCAGTTTGTCCAATCACAGCCCAAACGTCTAGGCTAAAATGTAATAAACGTCTACCCATAGCCCAAGAATAGACTAGTCATCTAGAACAGGAACATGTCAAAGAGATGAAACCAAACACCTTGTAATTACTGTTGACTCTGCGTACTTGATGGAATATCATACATCTCACAAGCTATTTTGGCGAAAATGACATGTAATTTCTCATTTCAAGGTTATTTTGACCAGAAGTGGGTTACTCATAGCTGGACTATATCTGGTCTATAGATAACAGGGATGGTGAAAAGCTCTACATGCTACCTAGTCTGTTCGACAAAGCCCATGTCTCTGTCTCTCATTCATTCATACGCTTGTTTTTATTCCTTTCTTCTTTTTTTTCTACAAGTGATGATCAGATTTATGACAGCACTACAAATGGGAACCGCAGGACAGATATTAAACCTTCTAACAAACTATTGCCTTCAAAGAAAAGCCATAAAGATTAAAAAAAAAAAAAACAGACTGCACGCAGAGTGCGCTCTCAGACATCAAAGACAGCTCCGACGCACGTACACCTGCATCTCCACTTCAACTTCTGGGATGCGGTGTTCTGCAAATTACTTCCCTTGCTTTCAAAGTAACGGCCGCAACATTCACACTGCGTTATTTATTTACGGCGCTTTGTTCTGTCTCACCACACCTTGCAGGGCTGTCTGGAGACACGAGACAGCTACGGCGTAGTACAGTCAGGTCGTGTTTTAAAGGAGCTGACGAGAGGCTTTGTCGGATGGTTTTCATTTATGCAATTTCTAATTAGCATACCGCAAGGATCAAAATGCTAAAGAGAAATTCTTCTATCCTAATTAATTGTGTTTGACATTTCGGTGAGAAGGCTGCCCTGGGAAAACAGTTCAGGTTTTTCATGTAGCAGATCTCAAAATACTCTTCTTCAAGTGTTTCCTTGGGGGAAGTGGAGCATTTGTGCCATCAACAACCCACACAGTCACGTAGACACATGAAACGGCAGGCAATCAAACCTTTCTACAAGTGTTTAACATGTAGCGTAAGTACTGACCCCACAGGAAAGAAAAATCACAAATGAGATCTCAGTAGTCTTTCCTAGACACCAATGAGTTTTAAAAATGTGGCCCGTGGTGACATTTCAGCTATATTATATTATGTTGCTTCTTTCACATTTTGTGACCCTTTCAAAGTAAAAAAAAAAACCTGATTCCAATACTGATGAACAGCAATTTTGGCAATGTTTTATTACACTGGGTGTACATATATTGTGTCAGCTCAGAAATAAAATGAATAGTGTCGCTAAAATGTTGCTGTTTATTTGAAAGTACCATATCACTTACATATTTACACTAAACCTAACAGATAGCAAAATAAAGCAAATATGACACACAAAACTATTTGCAGAAACAACTGGGACTCATGCCTGATTGCTTTGTATTGCAAATGCAATGCTGTACCAGGTGAGGTACCTAGCAAATTTACGTTTAGAAAATTGTTCGGAATTTTCCATTATTTGTGAGAGAACGCTTCCCCCACAAACACAGAACTTTCCAGGTTTCTGTGTTTTCACTGTTATGCACAAGGGAGGCAATTTGAAGACGCAAAAAAAAAAAAAAAAAAACAAAAACACAAAAAAACTAACGATCATATGTAAGCAGATGTATGCGTAAAATAATGTGATCATCCACATTAAACATCATAAATCAAAACTATCTAATGTTACTGAATGAAATGTGGACCCAGGACGAGTTACAGGACTGTGCAAGTATTAGGGGTGTTGATGGACTCAGTCTACTCCATCTGTGTTTGATCATTGCTCTGAATCTGATCTGGATGTAGTCTTTCACACAAACATGATTTTTTTCCCCAGCTTTTTGTTCAAAATATTGCTTTTTTAAAGAAACTTACCCACATTTAAGTGTTGATAAAAAAGGAATCCATAAAGCTAGAATTATTATTATTTTTAGTTATTTTTTTTGCGGGGGTATGCTGTTTCTTTTGCTATATTTCATGCTCAGATATTCACATAAGAAAATATTATATGGGCTATTACATTTTTTTTATGAAAATGATCAAAAACATTGGCAGTGGATGGCAACTTATAAAAAAAAACACTTTAAATGCAGCAAACTGCTCTTGCGCTTGAATGTTTTAATATTGCAGTATTAGTATTCCTATTTTAGTCACATTATCGAAATGCATTATAGACTGTACACACTATTAACGTTGTGTAGGAGTTTTTTTCGCTGCATTTTGCGACAGGACACTTACACATGCAGCAGTGGTCAACCAAACAAGAGAGCATTGCCATCCTGCCGCCGTCGGCATGACAAATAATTAACTGCACTTGTTGAAGCTTTTGTAAAACGTAAAAATGAAACACCCAAAAGTGTATATTATACCATAACGAAGACAAACTGTGTGCTGATACGTGAAATTATGGAGGGAACGTCGGACTGCATGGCATGGGGCCATAATGATGTGTGCCATTTATCGTTTATGTTCTATAACATGTAAAATGGGAACATGAGCGGAATTATTCTAAAAGCAACTCATGTAAACACCTTAATCAGAATACTGTCTTATTCAGATTAAGGTCAATAATTTAGATCACTGCTGTCCATGTAAATGTAGTCAATTTGTAAATTAGCAAGACAAAACACGCATTTTATAAACTTTGGCTTTATGATGCACATGCATGCCAAACCGTGGGGTCTGATCGGTATGGATCATGAATCAATTACGATCTGTTACACCTCTAATAAATATGGAGCTATGTGAAAATGTATTAGTTTACAAATTGTTCACTATGGTAAGTGTTTTGAGGTCATAATTCAGTAATGTGCGAGGAAAATAAGACTTTGTTAATCAATAATATGTCCCTGTAATCATAATCAGAGATGTTTTTCCATTGAGTCTTGGTTTTGAACATGGAAGCTTGTCTAAATTAAACCTGCAAAAATCCAGTAATTTTACTTTAAGGTCAAGATATTTTTTGTAAAACAGCTGGTGACCAGTTTCGAGCAGCTGATGACCAACTTAGCTGTTTCTCAACAAAATCTCACTCTGTGAGACTAAATCAGTGCACAGATTTACAGTTTGAAGTCAGAGATTTCATTAAAAATGAATATAATTTTTTTTTTTATCAAATTAATTGAGCTATCACTCACCTAAAGAATTATTAAGAACACCATACTAATACTATATGACATTTAAGCTATGAAAGTGCTACGTCTGAGCAATATCATTTCCCCAGGGAAGACACACACACACACACACACACACACACACACAAACATGCATATGCATAACAGTTTTAAATAATTAGAATTTCATTACATTTATAACGGAGCACTCAGAGAAGCAAAGGGTCATGGGTAAAGCCCTAATGAGAATCATCAGTGGAATGTGTCAACACATTGCAGAGCTGAGCAAATTCTACGCCTACAAACATGCTTCTTTCAGACAGCGCCACGGCGACTGTGACGGTGTGTGTGTGTGTGTGTGTGTGTGTGTGTGTGTGTGTGTGTGTGTGTGTGTGTGTGTGTGTGTGTGTGTGTTCAGCTATACAAACACCTGAGTACAGAATGCAGGGGTCTTGAGGCAAACTTATTTTAACTTTGTCATCTTAAAAGAGAATCATTTGTGACAGGTCATAAAAGACTCTCTAGTGCTGAGTGGTTCTCAAACTAAAACTGACTAAAATTTATATTTATTATTATTAAAGCTGCTGTCTATAACTATTTTTTGTTTTGTTTTGTTCAAGATATACATACACACACACACACACACACACACACACACACACACACACACACACACACACACACACACACACACACACACACACACACACACACACACACTCACACTCACACTCACACTCACACACACACAGAGACACACACACACACACATACACACACACACACACACACACACACAGACATATATATATATATATATATATATATATAGTCAATGAGAATGTACAACATGAATCTATTTTCCAAACCTTGATTTTGTCTTTGGAATTTCAAAGTGAATTGTGGTTAAATGATTATTTAATAATGATTAGTCTATAAATACACTTAAACACACACATCATGAGTGTGTATATACTGTATATTTGCATGTGTCAAAAAAGGCTGCTCGTCAAACTGTAATTGTGTGAAATATTATTGCAATTGAATTGTAATTCATTTTCTTTACAGTGATTTTTTGATGAATGTGTATAAAAATAATCCCTTCCTTCCTTCCTTCCTTCCTTCCTTCCTTCCTTCCTTCCTTCCTTCCTTCCTTCCTTCCTTCCTTCCTTCCTTCCTTCCTTCCTTCCTTCCTTCCTTCCTTCCTTCCTTCCTTCCTTCCTTCCTTCCTTCCTTCCTTCCTTCCTTCCTTCCTTCCTTCCTTCCTTCCTTCCTTCCTTCCTTCCTTCCTTCTAAATAGATAGAAAATATATACTTTTTAGATTTGTTCCAAATATTACTATATTTTTTTAGTTTTACTATATTTTTTAATCACATAAATGCATCCTTGGCAAACATAAGAGATAAGAGACTCCTTTCAAAAACATTAAACAACTATTTTGTGTCTGTGTGTGTGTGTATATGGCCATGTTCACACAGAAGCAGAATACGATTGTCATTCCTGTATTTGAGTCCTTAATATGGTTATATGCTCACACACAGCTCAGTTGTTTATGGGAGTAATAACCGAACTCTATAGCCAAACTCCCTCCCGTAAATGTCCACAATCACAACCGCATTCTCTGAAAACCTGCAGTGTGTTAATGGAACCGGACTTGTTCTGCTTGCGGTAACTTACAGCAACAGAGATTATGATCTGTGGGTCATCTGAAGGTTTTAAATCCAATCACTGTTCTTCAGCAGAGCTGCACCCATAAATAATTACACACAATTTAAATACTCCGCTCTCCTTTGGTTAATGAAGATTTGACGGATGAACTCGTGGCTCGATTGGACTCGTGTCTTAACTTTTCAGTTTAATGGACGTACTTTGGTTACTGATAAGAATACTGATTTGACTCCTGTTGGACGTTCATACAGACAGTGTTAAAGATGCTGCTGCAAGCTACTGTTTAAACAAGACATTTAAAGGCTCACAACTAAAAAGTGCAGTGGAATGCAAGAAAAACATGAATAACACCTTTGTGTATGTGTATGTTATTGGTCTGGACGGAGTAGTTCAAAATGAGTCAACAACTGGACTGAAAATGAAGGCAGACACACCACAGGCAGTTTGAGATGAGCTGTGTGCTCATAATGCCTGAGAGTGGAGTAAGGCCTCTGCATTATTAAAGTAACAGATGGAAAGGTAAACAAACAAAGGGAGCTTGGGCCCCGGAGCCACCCTCACCATAGCCCATGAACGGGGTCTGGCACAGAGTCAGAAAGCCTCTTTAGCACCTTCAGAAATCAGGCTGTTATGAGGCAATGGGTTTACTAAGGTCCAAAGCATACTCAATGGGAAGAATGTGAAGCTACAAATGCAAAGCGATTTCATACGTTCGTGCTTTATGAAACCATCTTTTGTAACTGGAATATGATCCAGCATTTCCTGCTGCAAATCGAATATGCTCCTTAAATCACTTTGAGCACCGTGAAGAAATAGTACGTTGTTTATGTGAGTTTGCGGTCTGATTTTAATGATTAGATTAAAAGGTAAGAATAACATTGATTATTATTTTCACATACTAAACAACCAGTGAATCATTTAAAAACACAAACTTAAGAGCGAATCAATCTGGTGAATAAACGAATTCACTGAATGCTTCAGTGTTTTGTTACTGAATCGTTATAATGTTTGTTCTAGTCTCTGAGAATGTGTTTGTTTGAAGCGATACAACTGTGATACTTTCACACCAGCAGAATAGAGAGAGACAAAGCGAGCAATAATAATCTTTGACATCATAATTTCTCACTTCTCATGGTAGTGGTGATAAAAGCTTTACAGCTCTTCTGTAATAATCATTATCTTTGCTTTTCACAGACCGCAGCCTCTGATGATGGCTGTACTGACTCTAAAGCTGTTTACAATGACATGAAGTTCTTTCCCAGATAGCTGAAAATCCTGCTCTTAAATGACTAGAGATGGCAGCTGAGGATTATAAACCGATGTAATATAAGCCTGTCTATGCTATTTAATTTTGACAACTAAAAGACTTTCTTGAGAGCAGCTCTTGTAGCTTCACAGAGAAACAGTGTTTAATCCTGTAGTGATTTTGGCTATATTGATGTTTCAAGACACTATAGAAATGCTTTTTCTAAAACACAAACTGTAAAAAGGTTAGTCTTGTTCATTCCAAAGTTATGTTCATCGTAATACAACAAACGAAGAAGGTAATTGAATCGTTTTTGCTTGCCATATATTAGGGCTGAGCCAATAAACGGTAGCATATCGAATCGCGATAACATAAATCGCGATAACGTTGATAAGCTCTGGAAATTTTTACTCAATATGGATTAAAGTAACAACCAAGCACATGGCAACAGTCAGTCAGCGAGCAGCTTTTAGCTTACACGTCAAAAGTACACACTCTACTGGCAAAGAAAACTCAACGCGAGAAGGAAAAAATGAGTGGAAACAGTGATGAACATTGAAAGTAGAACAAAGAAAATTGAAAGTGGAACTAACCTTGCGAAGATGACGAAGCTGTCGATAAAAGGTAGCACAAATTCAGTTACTCATTTGAACCGCACAACTATATTTGTGTCACAAATCACATACTTGTACACTATTCTATATTGTTTTTTAAGTATAAATAGTGTAAGTAGTTTTTTCACATTAAAAATCCAAAAAAGAAAAAGCACTTTAAATACCCAGATGATGCACTAAATTAATGGAAAAAAATGAAGTGTGGAATGATGGACACTTCATGAACTGTCGCAGCTTTAATTAGGTAGTGGAAGGAAAGGCACTACCAGATTCTGACGTTGAATAACAAAATAACCATGTAAAGCTCACTACACAGTTGAATACATATTGTATAAGTACATAAACTAAATGACCTAAACTAAGTGTCCTAAATGACGCACTATACACTATGTACTTATGCACTGTACTCATCTGTGTAGTGTATGAATTTTACATGGTTATTTTCTCATTCAACGTCGGAATCTGATAGTGAGATTGGCAGAAACTGTGTGTGTTCTGTACCATTTAATAAAGTGCATGACTGACAATGATTAATTATTACCTGTCAGTTTAGGGAAATTCTAAAAAAAATTATCAACGGTTCCACATTTTTACAGTTTCCAAAGTTTTTGAAAGAAGTGTCTTAAACTCACCTAGGCTGTATTTATTTAATCAAATATAGTGTAAAACAGTAATAATATCCTTGCAACTTAAAAAGAACTGTTTATTTCTTAAATATATTTTAAAATGTATTTTATTCCAGTGATGGCGAAATTGAATTTTCAGCAGCAATTACTCCAGTCTGTAGTCAAACGATCCTTCAGGAATCATTCTAAAATGTTGTTTTGTTGCTAAATAAAAGAAACATTTCTTATTATTATTATCCATGTTGAACAGTTGTGTTGCCTAATATTTGTAACCATTTTTTTCAGTTTTCTTTGATGTATGGAAAGTTTATTTTAAATATATTTCTTTGTAAAAAAAAAAAAAAAAAAAAAAAAAAAAAAAAAAATTGCCAGATTACTTTACAGATTACCAGATTATTTTACACTGTAAAAAAAAAAAAAAATTATGTCTCCAATTGAAAATGTTCTAGTGACTGATCATCTAAATTTTTCAGTTGGCCGAATTGAATTTCTGTGAATTGATGCAATTTAATTCACAGAAATTCAATTTGGCCAACTGAAAAATTTAGATGTGATCAGTCATTAGAAAATCTTCAATTGGAGACACAATATTTTTTTACAGTTGACTGCTCTCAAACTTTTGTGCAGTAGTGTAGAAAATGTTATATAGACCCTTAAAGGGTTTTGTCAGGAGCTTCATACCACAATTAATTATTAATTATTATCCTTTTTAGTAATTAAGCAGATCGTACTTGATCGTACTTTATTACTAGAAACAATGTTGAACATTATGCAATCATTTAAGACATTTCTGGTTCTATATAGTACACTAATGAACCTTTTCTTTCTAAAAGTGTATTTGACGAATCGGAATCAAGGAGGCTGAGAGGGCATGATTCTATTGGGATGTTCTTTTCTATATGCCAGTAGTTCTGCCCACTTTCCTGAGTCTGGCTATAATTTCCCCAACTATAATGTAGCGTGAGAGCATGTGGTTGTGAGAGTGCTTCTGTTTTTAGATGCTACTCTAGATGGAGTATTATTAGCTTCTGTTGAGAGCATGTTTTCCAACACGCACACACATAGGAGTGGGTCACCTCACACCGGTGATGAGTCTATTACGTGAGTTTTGTGTTTCGTCTCAGTGTCTCCAGTGTGATGTTGATGTTTGGCAGGTGACAGCAATCTACGTGACCCGTCTTTACCTCACCGTCCTCCAAGCCTGGAGCTAATTGAGCCGAAACATACACCTCCACTTACACACAGAGCCGAGGAAACCAGAGTTATTAGATGCAATTAAGGGAAACAAAAAGCACAGAAAAGCTTTTAGCTGGAGTCTGAGTTCAGGTGTGGTATTCAGTCATTTTTGCCTGAGATGATTCCACATCACTACATGCGCCGGCAAGAGAGTCTTTTCATCTGCACCATTAGTTTTAGTGCGGGCGATTAGCCGTTCTTCACACTACACACATTTCAAATTGGTTTGTCAAATCCAATTTTTAGGGCTGACTGTACTTATTTTACAAGTAATGAACCCCAAACAGATCCATTTGTTTAGACAGTCCAATAACATACAAACATTGCTGTTGCATATCTTTTCATCATTCTGATTCTCTGTTAAATACCACATGAGAGCATTAACTTTGACTTACTAACCAAAAATAAGTAAATATGTAACAGATAAATCTGGAAATGTTTTATTACGTTGGTAATAGTTTATTATGGAAGCCCGTTTCTAAATAAAAAGAGTAATTGCGACTTTTTTATCTTAGAATTCTGACTTTTTCCTCACAATTGTGAGTTATAAAGTTTAGAATTCTTAGATATAAAGTCAGAATTCTAAAATTAACATGTGCAATAGCATGATATTGACAATTCTGACTGAAAAAAAAAACTCAGAATTGTGACTTTTTCCCCCACTCTTCCCTAACAGTTAAAGTGCACTATGTAGTATTTTTGCAGTAAAATATCCAAAAACCACCAGGCCAGTGTTATAAAGTTTGTTCAGTTGAGTTTTTAAAATATCCCAAATGCTTTCAACTATTAATAAATTGTGAGAAAATTGCGATTTTAACCAAAGAACCCGGGACATCTGAGGTAGTCGACTGTCAATTGCGTCATATCTGCTTTACTCTTAGCTGTGTGAACAAGTGCCACAGCAGCCGCTGAGCGAATGCAAAGAGTCATGTCAAAACATCATTTTAAACACACTTAAATGTATCTAATATGATAAAGGGAGCTGCGTTACCTCATACTCTTGACCAGAAAAAAACAGAAATGGTGCCGGCGACTGTGTCCCTTCATAATAAAAGAACCGCTGCTCGCGAGGCGTGTGTTTGCGTAACAATCGGCCCAGCGGCCTTACTCAGCTCCTTCAACATTCGGCCCTGCTCTGCTTCATACTACAGTAACTTTGATAATCATATTCATGAACATGATTTCTGCCAATTATTTTCCACCGACTGTGAGGTGAAGACCACAGGTCCCAAGATTGAGAGTCAAACTTGGCGTCATCAAGCTACACTTTTGTTTTAAATAAGCGCCCTCTAGCAGACGGAAACGTTATATAGTGTTATATAGGCTTTAAGGCTAGCCTAGAAATCTAGATGGACCCTAGCGGCAGCAAATCTAATCTGCCCACGAGTGTCGTCTAGCAACTCTCAATACCCTTCTGAGGTCTAATCGCCAAACTCTTGCTGGGCCAATCACATCGTTTATAGAGTCTGTGGGCGGGGCCATAATGACGACAACCGAGTTGCGTTTGCGTGCTTCTAGTAAACACAGAAACAGGCGAACGGCGGTCTTTCAAATCAGCTTTGACCGCGACTCTGGAAGACTTGGAGATTCTTAAAAAGGGAAGATGTGTTCAGAGTTTTGCCGACCGGATACGGCAAATGTTTAATCTATCAGCGAGCTCCGTTTCACCTTCGTTGCTCTGGTTGGTTGTAGCGCTATCCTATCGTGTGCAGAAGGAGTTTGAAAGACAGACATTTATCCCGCCCCTCGGATTGAGCTCTGTCAATGGCTAGTTTCCAGACCAAAGATCTTAATGTGGGTCCGGCTTGTCAGGCTACTTTAAGGCTCTGTTGCATTTGGAAATACATTTAAATTGATGCTAGAAGTCTTTGAGCTCTTAAATCTTTCGAGCAATTTTACTATAAAAACATGAATACACAAACATGTATATAGTTATGTGATGCACATCAAAATGTATTACTTTAGTCATGCTGTATAGTAAAACTGCTTTGAAGTCATATTGTGTGAGGAACTGCATGGCAATAAGTGTATCAATCCATAATCTGCCAGATCATAATTTGTGTGAAAAGAAATACAAGCTGGTGGTGTTTTACTATTTATATGGACTTCTTGCACAAATACTTCCGCATACTTATTACTGCTCGTTTTCTCTTACTGATCTACAATACATACCTGTTGAGTTTACATTTTTAAATGAATTTGACTGAATAAAAAAGGATTACTTGCGCGCATTGGTGCTCTTATTGCAATACAAAAAGGTAAATGAATGAATGTGCTTCAATAAATGTAACGATGTTAGATATTTAATTAGTCAGTATAGTTGACATCTACTACGTAGAATATTAATTAAGAGCTCTGGCATAAACATGTAAGTTACATACAGGCAAAATGATTGACAAAGAAAAATGACAGAATACTAGGGATTCCAATGTTGAATACAAATAAATCAATAAATATTCATACTGATCTTATTCATCGGGTGTCACACATTTCAGCACTGTGGTCACTAGTTTAGATGAGCACTGACACCCTGTGGTGAAATGATCATGTATGAAAGCATTCAATTGGCTTGGGTTGGATTAAAACCTTATGTTCCTATTAGTCAGGAAAAATCTTTACACAGTACTAATCAGAATAGCTCTTCTCCTGTCTCTGAAAATGTCCAGATGCATGTGTTCTTGCGGACACTCATTTTAATTGGCGTTTAGTCAATATAAGTTATTTTTAGTCTGTTTTGTTTTTTTACTTATTTTGAACTGGTTCTTTGGTTCAATAACCTGTCTGGACATACTAATAGGCTCATTTGGTGCTGCGAAAGGAGTGTGCTTGCTGCTTCTTATGTGCTTCTTCATGTCATCAACCCGGAACTAAAATTCGATTTAGTTTGATTCTGTGAGCCAGCTTAAAGGATTAGTTCACTTCAAAATGAAAATTCCCTGATAATTTACTCAGCCTCATCTCATCCAAGATGTTAATGTCTTTCTTTCTTCAGATGAAAAGAAATTATGTTTTTTGAGGAAAACGTTCCAGGATTTTTCTCCCCACCGCTGACTTCCATTGCAACCAACATGTGGAAAGTCCAGATCAATGCAGTTTCAAAGCGTTTCGCAGCGCTTCAGAGGATTAGGAATACCACCGTATCTAGCGAACCGATCTGTCATTTTAAAAAATGAAATAAAATTGAATATACTTTTTAACCTTAATTGCTCATCTTTCGCTGCTCTGTGCTCGCCAATGATTGCGCAATCACATCGAAAACGTCACACTAGGCGTAGACGGAAGCACCGCCCCAAGCAAACAAACAGCCTTTACCAAAATACACTCCATCTTCAACTTTAAAATCATCTGACATTGTTATTTGACCTTTTTTCTTTCTTTTTTTGTTTTCTAAAGGGCGTTTTTATTATTCTTCACATGTGCACTTTGTAAACATGGGGGTGGTGCTTCCCCCTTTGTAAAATATCAGGAAGTTTTCATTTTGAAGTGAATTAATCATTTAACACTAGAACTATCAAGTTTGTAAATGTTGCAATGTAATAACGTTGTTGAAATCAAACCCATAATAGCTAGTACCCCGACATATCCTAAATGTGTGTATATTTTGTTCTAATATTGTTATTTTATTAAAAATGGAGCTTGGTGTTCAGTGCATTCTATGTATAATGGATTTTTGTGGAGTTTTGCAAAAATGTAGCGGTAGAGGCAATATCCCCAATATATTTTCTCTCTGCAATCACCTAAACAGATTTGAGTTGAATATGCCAAACAATCAGATTTTTGCTGCCTGTCTGAACAAAGTCTTTCTTCTCAGCGAAAGAAACAAGAGTCCTGAAAGATTACAGCTACAAAGTAAACCATAGTTTTGTGCGGAATATTTAATTACTCGAGCACAACAGCCCTGAGGTTTCACTACAAAGCTAGCAAACTCACAAAGTTATTTACAGAAATACATCATCTGCCTAAAGCAACGATCATCCTACTGTTCTCATAAAAAAAAAAAAAAGTTTTCAGAGCTTTTGCAAATTTGCACTTTTTAAAGATTAGTCTCCCTGAAATTCTCTTATGATGTTGGTCAAGTTTCGTTGCACCAAAAACAGCTGACATGCAGTATTACATGAGAAATGATCAGCCTGTCCCTGACCCTTGCAATTACAGTAATATTTTGCTACTGTACCTCTGAGCTCTTTATTCAAATACTTATGATACTATTATTGACTTGCCTCTTGTATGTGAAATCATTGTAAAAGTGTGAAGTTCAGTAGAGTATGACTTCTCTTAGAGTTAAAGTAGGAATACATGTTGTAATTTATGACTTTTCAGGATATTTCAAAAGATCAGTTATAATGACCTACAAATGCAAAATGCAATGCAAACTGATCATCTAAATTCATTTGTGTTCTTACAATGTGCTATTTCTCTGTCTAGCTGGCTGCACGTTTGAGGAAGACGCCGACCCCAGCCTCTGTGAATACAGACAGGCACAGGAAGATGATTTTGATTGGCAGCTTGTACGGACCTATAGCTGGCCGCACATGACCTCTGACCTTATACGTGGTGAGTTTAATTTTTGATTTGTTTTTTTGTTTGGTGCTGTAATAAACACTGCAGTGTACTTACACAGTTTTTCATGTTTATTTGTTTGTGAAAAAGCAGAATTTATCAAACCTTAAAAAGAACTGAATGTGCAGTGGTGGAAAGAGTACCGAAAAAGCATACTCAAGTCGAAGTACTGTTACTTATCAAAAAATGTAGTTCAAGTAAGCCCCTTTCATACTGCGATTCTGGCAAATACACGGATAATGCGACCCGGCATTTGTTCCCGGGCCGCTAGATTTGGTCCATTCACACTGCCAGCGAAATACCGTAATATGTGCGCTTTCACACACAACCCGTAACGGTCCCGGATCGAGTTGACACGTGACATCCGGATGTGACGTATAATGGCGAGCGATCTCAGCTTCAGCGCGGATAGTAAGGAGCTCCGTGGTCTCGACTTGTGTCCAGTTTGCGCACATTTCTGCTTGTTTAATTTTAGTTTCTTTTGTATACGAACACCCTCTGCGTTTAAAACACCGACGAGCTCTTCTGGCACTGCAGGGTTGTATTATTGAAAAAACAAGCTCTAGGAGTCGCACGATAACTACGTACACGTTGCGGCATTAGTTTTGGCTTTTGTTCACACAGCGCTCGTCCCGGGTCGAACCCCGCAATGTTACTAGGTCCCCGACCCGGGTTCAATTCGGTAATCAATTCCGGGACGTGGTTGCTTTCACACAGAAGGCGACCCGGCAATGTTCCGGGAATATTGCTGGTCCGACGAGCAGTGTGAAAGGGGCTATATAGAGAGTGTAGAGCTTTCCTAAATACTACTCAAAGTAGGAGTAAAAAGTAGCCCTTTTAAGTACTCAAGAGTAGTGAGTATTATGCTATGAATGTTATTCCACCTTATACCCTGCTAATTAAAAATGTAGCTTACTCCTTTATGGATGAGTCTCAGTAAGAACACACACACACACACACAAAACATGTGATCAACTGTATTTCAATATTTTTTTGACTATTTATTTTTATTTTTGACTGCTAGCACTAAAAATACAGCCATGTAATATTTGAGAAAGCAACCAATAATGTGGCAACATTTATGACAACCATTCTGTAGAGGTTTTCTTGCTGTTAATTAAAAAAGGCTGCAAAGCATTGTACATTAACAATTTTACGTATTAAAAAAAAGCAAAAAAACAAAACTAAACAAAAAACAGTTCTTTCTTTTCAAGATGCATTCATACTGATTTAATTTCAATTGATGTTTTCTCTGAAAAACAAAAACAAAAAAAGAATACGCTTAAGAAATCTGAATCAAGTAACCTAAGAGAAAATACAAAACTCTTCTGTTTATCCTGACCACAAGCTCGGAGTGTTATGGCAACTCTGAAATGTGTAAAATGTTAAAAGTATACAGTGTCTCTCCAATTATAAATGTGGTTTTAGTCACTGTTCATGTAAGAGTTGTGTCTTAACATGCTTAGAGTATGTAACTCCACAAGGTACATAAGGAGCTACAGTAACACATGGGGCTTTTCCTGCTCTAATAATGGTTATCAAGTCTAAACAGTAATTTGTATGATGTGAGAATATGGACACTTTTGTGTGCATTATGAGTTTTTATACATGAGTGTTCTCAAAGAAACAGTTGTGCTTTGGAAGGATTGTTTTTATCAATATGGTCAGAATCCATTGATAAGAAGCAGAAATTATGGTATACCGTTTGTACAAAGGTACAAACATTTTCCCTTGACTAACTCATCCATGGATACCAAATAATAGCAATAATACTTTTATTCATGATGTGCGTTACACTAAACATACCATAATATATGAGACTAAAGTTGTTCAGCCAAAAATTGTTCACCTTAAAATGTATTTTGTGGTTTTGGTTTACGTTTACCATTTGGTTGTAATTGTTTTGCCCATAAAATGGAAGTCAGTGGGAACTGAATCTGTTTAGTTACTAACATTCTTCAATATAAAATAGATTAAAATCACTTGTACAAGTTTGGAATAACATGAGGGTGAGTCAACTAATTCATTAGATTTTTGATCAGTGGTTAAAACGGATTAAAACAATTCCAATTATGATTAACTTTAAACGATAATAAACACCAAAATCTATATATAATATTTAATTAATTGGATTATTCAGAAATAGACATTACCACGCTATTCAATGAAAAATAAATAAACTATATTGGGATACAGTGTGCCATTATTGTGATCTAATACTACTCATACTGTGAAATAAAATGTCTACCTTGGATCTATTTTAGTGGCACGTAATGTTGTTAACTGGACATAAGAAGCTTGAAGAAACTCTGTGGCACTTTGTGTTGACATTTCTTTGAGCAGCCGTCCAATACTGCACTTATCCGGAGGGTTAAATTCCATCAAAGCTGCTAAAGACACTCCAATTGAGACAACAGCTTAGTTTATTGGGTGCTATTTGCTCAATATTATCGATCCATACTAGGGTATGTTCAGCATGTCAATGAAGTGGAACTGAGAAACAGAGAGAGAGAGCGAGGAAAGGCAGACGAGTGTAATATAGGTCTAACAGAAAAGAGAAGCTCTGTAGAATACTGATACTTTTTTGAAAAGTCTATTAATCTTTTGCATTTCAAGTTTTTGCACTCTTCAAATCACCTTACATTTTGCCTTAAAAGGTGCACTTCATTTTGTCTTGTTTCACGCCTTGTTCCTTTGGTAATTACTAGTACTAATGGCTCCCTTTCAAGGGAACTCCACAAGGCATCAAATTACATTATGTGGACGTGTCCTGTCTAAGGCATGTATGAAAATTTAGGATGTTTCCCTGATAAAAGAACACTGTTAAACGGATAGTTCACACACGAAGGAAAACTCATTATTTTCATTATTAAGGTCATTATTTACACAACCCCTCATGTCGTTCCAAACATATATGACCCATAAATAGTGCATCAAATATGGCAAACAAAAGTACTTGCTTGACATGAAAATGTGTCACACAAGCAGGTTTGACACTTCTGCAAGGACCAATGAGGTTATGTTCTTGTGCAGCAAACAGGTATGTTCAAGTTTCTATACCATATTTGATGTGCTCTATGTTTGTTTACTGATCAGTGTTAATATGCAAATAAAAGCCAAACAGTTCTTCAGACTGCGACCAAAATGGTCGCATATGTGATTTTTAGACAATTAATAATTTAGAGAATTTTAGAGTTAAACTTTGTCGTGGTCACATTTGTGCAAATACACGGTCACACACGCACTCAATTGGCGATATGACTGTAAAAACAGAGATTATAAACTAACTAAGAAGACAGAGAATGGCTGCATCTGAAAACCTAGGCAGCTGACTCATTGTCTCGACAAATGCTTGTAAGGCAGCGTTTTGTGCATGAAGACTAATATTGAACTGACTTCTAAGGCAGTGTAACAATTCAATGATCTACAGCAAAATAGAGCAAGCTTTGGTGAGAACTAAACAAATATGTAATTACTACATTAGTAATTTATCATTAGAAATGACATCAGAAGTGGAAAATATTGGTAAAAAAAAAAAACTTACAGTTACAAACAAACTGACCAGCAAATGCAACATTCGGACGCCATCTTTTCCCCCAACTCAACTGTCACTGAATTGAAAAGCACAGGATTGTGGGATATCAAAGGCAGCGAAGGATGTATGCGGCCTTCAAAAATGGATCAGATGAAGGTATCTCAGGAGACAGGAAGTGAAGCAAACATTAAATTCGGCCTTCCTACTTTTAAATGTGTCCTCTGAAGGCAGCATGTTTCAGGTTTCGGACGCAGCACTTGACTTTTGACTGTGTGAGCACTGCTGCTGTGTGATCCAGCGCTGCCATTCTCAGAGCCGACTGTCAAAAAAGTCTGACGTGCCATCAGAATAAAGTCCTGCTTCTAATACATCGGCTGATCAGAAAACTATAGGCCAATGCCAGTGTTTTAAAATGTACAGTTGTACAGCTGTGAAGACAGTAAACATATAATCAAACATTAAATAATTGTTTTTTGAGTTTTAAAACATTTTTCCAACATTAGGTCTCGTGTCACTGTCAGTCATTTTAAATCCGTGCAAAACTATGCAGTTTAAGACAACTACTAAAGCATACATTAATTAATCCCATGCTGTAGCAAAAGAAAAGGTGCAACCAAATCATTTGCTGGTGCGAACAACTAACGAAGTTGGTAGGACCAGTGCAACCGGTGGAAAAGTTAGGAGCCCTGCCTAAACTAAAACTCTTCATCATAAAAGCGACCGAGCTTCTTCAGAAACCACTTGAATCATATGGATTTTACAATGTATTTATAAACTTTTTGAAGCGTGAAAATGTTGGTTATATGGAACAATATTCAAAAATATATTTAGTTATGTCGTGAATTTCAATGAGTATTAACCACTTAAACTCGGAGTGGCCGATGGGGGGTGCCAGAGTCAAAAAAATAACTAAGTTGTCGTCCTTTGACCACTTGCTTGATCAACGAAAATTTTTTATTTAGCTTAGCCTTGCAGTATAACCAGTTCTTAATAAGTATTTTTAATTTGGCAATAATTAGAATAGTGACATTTTTACAATTACAAATATGCAATGGCAAATTACTTGAAATGTGGTCTGTAAAAGCATCATAAATAAATGATAGACTTTTTATTATATATCGTCTTAACTAGCAGAATACAAAAAAGCATATTTTTATCAGTTTGTGACCAAACTATACCAAATATTTGTATGAAAGATCCCTGCTGATTCACATAACAGTAGTACACAGATGAGGATTGTGCATTGTTTTGCTATAACACTTACCTCTCACATCACAAAATTTTAGAGTAGGTTGTCCTGATGCCAACAAGCCCAAACACAACATAATACAACATTTTGATCTTGAGAAAATCCTCACAGAGTGACAAACTTATTTGGTAAGGCATGCTTATCAAAGGAAACTTGACCTCAGGTGAGGTGAGTGGGACGAATGCTGCATTCACATGCTCTTGGAATTATGGTAAATACGAGTTTCCGAGGTAAAAATTGCACATGAACGCCCTCCCATTTAAAAATTTGAATGGGATGAGCTCGTAATCACGACTTCAGAAGTGGGAATTATCAAATTTCCGATAGCATGTGAAGGCAGCAGAAGTGTAGAGATCAATCGGACACTCTCTTACAGCTGGAATGTGCTTGGATTGGTCTGCTCACCCTGATTGACAGGTCTACCATGCGCCATAGAATAGGAGCACACAGCTGAAAAAAGGCTGAAAAGCATCACTCATCAACCAGGATCTTATTACTTGTTACTTATCCTTTGTAATTCTAAATCAGTTATGCTTTATTGTGGCATTTACACGTGTACGTAGTTATTATGTTTACTTAATCACAGATATCTTATTTGGAGAGGTTTTTTTTGGATTGCTTTAAGATATCAACACAAAACTTGACACAAACTTGATTTTATGAGCTTCCATATATATGTCACAGTCGGGAACACAAAGAAAACTGGTGCGAGGACTCAAGTGCAGAGAAATTATATTTACTATAAAATAAAACAAACACAAAACAAAAACCCACGAGGGGGAAAAACATATAATCATAAACTATAAATCAAAAACTCAAACATACCAAAAGGAATCACGGTAAACCGGGAGACGTAGACATGACAATGGAAGGGAAGAAATCAAGAGGAAACAGGTGGGAGAAATCAAACACTAATCAGATAACAAGGGGGAGGGATCAGACAATAGCTGTGTCTCATTCCGTTAAATTTCGAAGGCTGCGTCCTCCGGAGGACACGTCCTGTGTAGGATGCAGTATACGAAGTGTCCTCAATCAGAATTAAACGAGACGTCCTTCGTAGGACACACAGGCAGGAAGTATCACGTTGCTATGCCAACAAGTTCAGCCTCGTTGCGCTCTCACGCCAGTTATATGAATGAAAATTATTTATAACTTAAAAATTACTATGAAATGTTTCTTGTCTTGACAGCAATGTACTGTTCTAAACGTTTAAAATGCACTAAACAGTTGTAATCCTGTTTACCACAACTATCTGTTTGAGATAATAGAGCTTAAAAAAAAACTTGAACTACTTAATTTAAACACCACACCAACGCTCGCATGTATATCTGGCGGTGGTGGCGTTTTTTCATATAATATATAAAAAAATATGACGGTTGTTAACGGAGACGCAAAGAATTGTGGGTTATCTCCAGCCGTGAAGGAGACTCCTCGTGCACACTCCGAATTCCTGTGAAAGAAGGACGCATTCGAAGGTCGCATTTGGAGTGTCCTGCTCACTTTTTTGAAATGAGACGGCCTTATGACGTATGCACCCTTCGAATGCGACCTCCGGAGGACGCAGCCTTCTGAAATGAGACACAGCTCATGACAGAAGCACATGCCCAAAATCCCAAAAACCCACAAGTCCACACAGGACAGGCATGTGATAATATACTTTTCAAAGTCATCATCTCAATAATCAATAATAACAAAATAAATCAATACATTGCATCATTTTTTTAATCTTTCTGCGACGTAATATAATAACGATGAAATCTAATTTTATCAACATTTTAAGGGTTTCTATCAAATGAGACGCAGACGATATAGTTACATGCCATTACTTTTAAGTATGCCACTTAGACGTGAAATCATTAAAAATGCCTTCAGGGTTTAAGTCAGTTTGGGCAACATGAGAGTGAGTAAATGATGCAGCATTTTCATTCGTGGCATGACTTGAACCAGTGACAATTCAAGCAGAAAAAATTAAACATGGAGAACGTTGTACTTTGAAGGACTCTAAAAAAGAATCCGTGGGACAGTTTATCCTGTGTATCTACAGCAATGTGTAATTTTGTGTAATTAAATAAATAACTTAAGCATAAGCTTACAGCACCCTGACGAGTTACATTTTAAGTGTTTTAAAACTTTAAATGTATTGACTGAAACCTATAATCTGTGTAAAAGACGGTTCATTCAGGTTCAACGGTTGTTGCTGATTTCCGGTGACATGTGACAGCCTGTTGGTGATCTTTAAGTCAACTTTATGCAAATGAACAGCGACGCAATGGGAGTACAGACAGTGTTCTGATGACTCATAAAGTTGGAGACCCCATTCGGAGAAGAACACCTGCTAGCACACAGCGCATAAACTCTTGAGCGATCTTCAGAAAATTGAACGCCTCTTAAGATGCATATAAACACACTGATTAAAGATAAAGTAATAAATTCTGTTCATTAAAATCACCCCTTTGTTTACTCCCCAAAATAGTAGATCATTAAAACTAGACATGTTTTGGATCCATAACAGAAGTTTGTCGTGTCTTCTGTTTTTTCGAGTTTGACTTCAAACAGACGGGCAGGGCCCTGATCTTTCCACTGCCCCCTGCTGTAAGAACATGTCATCCCTTCTCTAAAACTTTGACATGCCTCCTTTGAAGATCAGGTGCAAAAAAGCAAAAAAAAAAAAAAAAAACTTAGCTAGCACTGCAGAAAATTCCTGTTTGCATTTAAATGGCACATTAGCACGGGCCAATTTTCCCCTTGTTTCCTGACGAGATTGAGATGCTCATTTGTGTTGATGCAGGGAAGCAGTGCTGTCTTTGATGTCAAAGTGTAATAAGACAAGCTTTCAGCCTATCGGCTTGTTGCTTCGCTCCGTTCTGGCACTCTTCATGCTGCTTTGTAGTGTGATGATTAGAGAAATGGATTGAATATATTATTACAATAAGAGGCAGAGTTAATAAGCTTTAATGGCAGGTTTGTTCTCGCATGAAAATGAGAAAACTTTTACCTGTGTGGAGTCATGCTGTGGAATCGCAGGGACTCTGGTAGAATATTTGATAAACATTCTGACACTTTCAGTTTAACTGGTGCAGCACATTCTTGATTACTGATTTCTGGTCCAACAAGTTGCAAAATTAAGATTTGCAACACTTTTTTTTTCAAAATTAACTTAGTCTACGATATTAATCATGTCTAAAATACGAGTAGACAAGGCTGAAATGGTGGAAAGAAATCAATGTGTAAAAGTAATACTTACATTAGCTGTTGAGTTACATGCAAGAGATTCTGCTACGTCAGAGGTCACAATGCCTTTGCAAGAGAGAAGCTTTCTTTTTGTGAAACTTTTGTGTGTGTGTGTGTGTGTGTCCATCTAATATTTTCATAACCACCTTAAAAGGACACACAACTTTTACAACACAAAGTTTTCTCCAGCCATTCTCCCAGTCCCATGAGAGAAAATTGAGAAGTTAGTGATTTCAAGTAAGACAACATTACTGAGACTTTAGCATGAGCTGAAGGTTGAGGAGGAGATGGCATTCGCTTGTCTGACATTGAAAAAAAATGAAGCACTAACTTTTTCTAAGATGACATGGGGTATCAGACCGGCTTAAATAAATCCTAATTAAACTAAAGGCTTGGGACATTATGAGAGTTTGAGAATGTCTTTGGAAGTTTTGGAATTCAGGATGAAGCTACTATAGTGCTCATCCTCATCCTGTTAACAGATACAACTTTTAAATTGAATCATGTATGTTAATTTTGAAACATTACATTAAAGGGGTCCTTTACCACTGGCAAAATGTGCTTTCAATAAAACTTGGCATACAACCGTAAAAAGACAAATTATTATTTTTATTATTATTATAATTTTTTTTTTTTTTTTTATCAGTGCTACCTAAATAGAGACAACCCTGCAGGTAAGAAAGCTGTTGCTATAGTTTTCCATTTTTACAATAATGCAGACATAGCAAGACAAGTTTTTTTTGTGATAAACCTTACAATAACTATAAATAACCCTCTGCCGATCCGACTGTCCTTAAGCAATGATACAAAATTGTGTCAAATAAACTTTTTTTCTGAGAAATAAACTTCTAAACTTGAAGGTTTTTTTGCCCTAAATTACATTAACAATTTCATCAGTAAAATAGTTTATTAACACAAGTTATATCATGAAATTTCTCATTAGCGAGGTAATAAAGGCGCTGTTCTTACAGTTTCATATTAGTAGATGCTGCTGCCGAACACTGTTGAAAGAGACACACTGAATGAAGTAATTCACCTATGCTCTTTTTCTCTCTCTCTCTCTCTCTCTCTCTCTCTCTCTCTCTCTCTCTCTCTCTCTCTCTCTCTCTCTCTCTCTCTCTCTCTCT
The DNA here is from genome assembly GCF_024679245.1 of Pseudorasbora parva. Classification (NCBI taxonomy): domain Eukaryota; kingdom Metazoa; phylum Chordata; class Actinopteri; order Cypriniformes; family Gobionidae; genus Pseudorasbora; species Pseudorasbora parva. Next base: position 23,050,333 of record NC_090190.1, read on the forward strand.
CTCTCTCTCTCTCTCTCTCTCTCTCTCTCTCTCTCTCATAACTCACTGCATTAATTACTGCATTAGTCTGCTATCAATGGCTCAAGCCTCTGTTACTTGCTCTAAAATGACAGAGGCTTGGATTTAGATGCACAAGAAATTAGCTCTGCACACAGGAGCATATTAAGGACAAACCTGACAAATAAAAATATTTTTTTTGACTTTGTAACAATATGTAACGGTTTGAAAATGTGGAATTTATAAGTTACATTTATGTTTTAGAAATATTTATCCATTGTTTATTTAAACTAATGTAGTTATTTAATGTTAACACATGAATCCTTATTGTAAAGTGTTTTGCTCAATATTTTGCCCAAAAATATAAATTCTAAATAGCTAGCCCAGTGTCGTTCTTCAATACAACTAAAACTATTGATTTTTTTGTCCGAGCTGATTGTTTCCATACAAAAAAGTGGAAGGTGATTTATATTGCCAAGCTCCAATGCGGACATAAAAGTAGTTCATGGCTTAAGATGACCTGAAATATAGTGCACATGACAGCTTTATGTGAGGAATGGGCCATTCACCAATAGTTTTCTCCTCTGCTGGAGCTCAAAAAACCCATTTGCGCTTGTGTTCACTCAAAAATTATGCCTTTGGATGCATTGCACCAGATTTGCCATCACTGACACAAAAAGCTATTAGTTCTCACACCATGTCACGTCACTGAACATGAAGTGACATGCTTAAAAATGTAACAGCATTGAAGCTTCTGCCCAGCCTTCATTTTGATAACACATACAATAAAAAAAAGCTTTAAAGGTAGCACAAAAGTTCCCACTGACTCCATTTTGAAGCATTAAGTTCCTCTATTAGCTCTCCCTCATGGTCCTTGGATAACAGCAGTACAATAATGAGCAGATAATGATGGAATTGTGGGCTTGTGGGCTTGCCGTCTCATCCTAAAGTCGTGAAAAGATATGTGGCTGTTTATAAAACACAGTGCATAGAAAATACACACTTTGTTATGCAAAAAACAACAACAGAAAAACAAACAAAAACAGAACAAATTCTGAGTTCTGTTTTCCTGTAGAACCACAAAGAAAACGTAAGCTGGAACGCCACAACTTGCTGGGCTCAGTACTGGGGCTATTTCTGGATGGGTTTTGAGTGAAAGATAGACAGCGAGGGGTGGACTGACATCAGAGCTGAGATGACTGGTCTTGTCAGGATAATTGATATCCAGGTAGTCAGGTCTATGTGGGGGGATCTGTAGGTGATAAGTGAAGTGATAATGAAAGGCTGTTCACTGCCATTAGTGTGAGTCTTACTAAAATGGATGGTCATTTGAATAATGAACCATAAGCCACCTTTTAAGTCACTGTGACTCAGTCATTCTAACACTAGATACTTTCCCAGAATCACTCCTTGTGGATATTTTCTACTTTTCAGAGTTCATGGAATTATCCTTAAGTGTGAACACCCACAATGCATAGAGTTCTGCAATGATTACATATTTTTGTCAACCTGGAAGTCCGCATCGCCTTGGTTCTCTCGACATAAACCCAATTGGATTTTTCCAATGGCTTTTGGATTGCTGCAGAAAATAAGCTCTGTGAGCAACAAAAATTCATGACTCTTACATGTTTTGTTCATCAGGGTTATCTTCACAAATTAACACTGCTCTTATGAATTTTGAAGCCTAAGTACAATCAGAAGGAGTTAAATGTAGTCTGTTAACAAACTACACAATGGTTGCATGACTTGAATGTCACCAATCTTTAGACAACTCTTTTAGTCTTAATAAAAAATAAATTAAAAAAATAAAAAAATCCCTGCAAGTTTGAGTAGTTTGCAAGGGAATAATTATGAACACAATAAGGCTGTAAAAGTAGACTAGTGAGTTATTAATAGGGTAACGGCTCCAATCCGCCATTATTTGCATGATCGGGTATCGGTCAGACAGGGCCGATCCCAATTCGATACTGTGCATATAATATTCTGTGTTATTGTTAAGCCCCAGTGCCCTACAAAAGGCACAAAAAATTATATAGCATCATCAACAATTCGTGCACTTCTAAATCCATTCCATAGATGAATGTGAGGTACAGATGAATATTTAAGTCATTCAATTCAAGTTGACCTCAATGCTTGCTTCCCTCCGCTGCGGCTCAGTCACTCTCCATTCAGCTTTAAACTGTGTGTCGCGTTCGGTTACGACAGTCAACACGATGAAATTGATTGATGATTTATTGTTCCATGCTTGATCTGTGAATAATTGTCTATTTTTTCTCATAAGATGACTTTATCTTGCTGGCGTTTATTGCTGTAAATTGTGTTATTTTCTTCGGAGTGTTTGTTAGATCACAAGACTGGACTAGAGATTGTATTGTTCTTCACACACAGTAACTGAAATGTTAAACTGTTAAAAGAAACAGCTTAATAAAATATTGCATAGATAACTACTCGTTGACATCTTCCCTTTGGATGCGCATCCGCGCTTTGTGGCCCTCTGTATTATAATACTTTTGCACTATGAAAGATCATTAATAGCCTTGTTGCTATTAATAAACTTTGTGTTGTAAAAGTTGCTGCCTCATTAAAAAGATATGCTGCACATTTAAAATAAATGTAATTTATTAGTATATAGGCCCTATTTCTATAAATAGATTTACATGTTTTTCATGAATGTATTTTGTGTAACATTTTACCAGATTTACAGATTGTTTTTATACAATTATTGTACGCTCATGATTTTGTAACTTTTGTTGCTGAATTATCTACTAATCTAATTTATTCACCATCTATAGTAGTATTTTTGTCATAGATTGTGATATATATATATATATATAAAATGAAATTGTCTGAATTTAGTTGATTGTGGTTAACACAAAAGAGTGATTATCAAGTCAACACACAGAGGTTTAGAAATTCTAAGTATACTTTTTTTTTTTTTTTTTTTAAGCTGCATTGGTATCGGTTTAGTATTGTTATCGAACAATACTCAGAATTTTTAATATTGGATCGGATCGGTTCTGAAAAAATGGTATTGGTGCATCCCTAGTTGATAATTGTACCTGTTCGTGTGATGATATTTAATGTGCCCAACAACCTCTAGTCCATTTTAGCCTCTTATTAGTAATTGCCTAAAAAGGGGCTATTACTGATATAGTTTTTGTCATAGAATAAAACATGAACACATGTTACCTTGTGTTAACCACAGGCATTTAAGCAAAAAAAAAAAAAACAACAACACTTGAAATCCATCAAAAGTTCTACTGGAAGTGCTACAATCCTACCTCATTTTCATGTTTGGTAACACTTTATTTTAGGATTTAGTTCTTACTCTTAACTAGTTGCTTATTAGCATGCATATCAAGATATTGGCTATTTATTATAACTTATAAAGCACATATTATTGCCTTAGTCTGCATGACCTTATTCTTCATCCCTTAATCCTGCAACAACTAGAATTAAACGCTAATTATTAAATTATTAATTATTAAAAAGCAGTAAATTAGGAGTTTATTGAGGCAAAAGTTGTAGTTAATAGTGAATAGGTGCTTCCCATACTAAAGTTTTACCCTGGGGTTTGATCTGCAAAAATATGCCATCCCTGCAGCACTCTTTACTGACCGTCTGATGCATATTACACACAAATAAGAACTTTCTCAAAATTACAAGCTTTAAAGTTTTATGAAAAAAATTCATGTTTTAGCCTGGTCTTTCACAAGTCTCAAGAAATGGGCAGGTAAAGCTGTGGCAAGGTGTGAAAAGGGGAGACACCCTCATTATACAGACACAATATTGTATAAAGTCAAATATATATAAAGTGGAGGGCATCTTGGTGCATAAAACAAAAAACAAAACAAAACAACTCTGTATGACATCAAACTCCCAAAACGAGGGAGAAATGCAGAATAAATAGACATTTAAACTGTCTAATAAAATGGGCCCGGTTTCCCGATAACGCTCAGTCTTAGCCCGCTAAGAAGACTCAAAAAGATATTTCTTACCAAAGTTGTTTATGTTCCTAAGTATGTTCCCCGAAGTGTCTCTTAGGAATCTTCTTAACACGCTGCCTCTAAGAATGACTTAACAAAGGCGCTGTCCCAAGTGAAGGGGCTGAATCGATTGCTCAGAGATCGATTTTCCACTTCACGCGAAGATGCATTACGGCTTTAAGAAAGACAACACGTTCTATGCAAATTAAACATTCCTCAAATTATTATAGTAACATTTATTTCAACATAGTTTAAGTTATCCATAAAATATAGAATATTAAAGCTATAAAATTGTCAGTAATATGTTCACACGATATGTTGTGAAGGGTAGACGGGTATCCCTTGCTAATCATCCACCCTCCTTATCCCATTGTTTTTGACATGGGTTTAAACTTCTAAAAGTTATGTAATACACTTTTATATTAATGGTACACTCTAAAAAATGATGAGTTAATTTGAAATGCTGTTTCAATGAGTGAAATGCTGTTTCATGCATACTGAGCTTTTTACACTGTTAAAGCCTTGGATTCCCATCCTAAACATAGACAAAGTTTCAAAAACTAAGTTGGACGTTTGATGGAGTATTTCTGTGTTAAAAATACTCCTTCCGGTTTCTAACAAGTTTCAGAGAGTTTTTTTTCAAGTATGGCTCGGCTTGACGTTAATAGAGCGGAAGGTCCTTGTATGGGCCGTACGGGCTCTTCTCCCGGTAGGGTGCGCGCGCGTGACTAGAGCGAGAGAGGAAATACACGCCCATACACTCCCGCCGCGCTCCACTTTATTCCTATGGGTGACATAAAGCGACTTCAACGCTTCAGCACAGCATTCCTGGGAAGGCAGCGCTGCATTTGAACCGATTTGAACGCAGAAATGACGGGAAGCTTCACAACATCACTTCAGTCGCGTCGCAAAATGGATCTCCACTGTTCACTGCTGTCAGGACTTTACCAAATCATACCAAAGAAGTGTGTTTTGGACGGAGTGGTCCCAGCGATAAAAGTTCGGTCCTGCTTTGGAAGCAGCCGGCGAGTAAAACTGCTTCAAATGTCTATGCTGTTGGCTATCGTTGCGTAAGTAAACATCAGTAAACATCAGTTGTTCTCTGTGTAACGTTACACTAGTCTGACGTGCAAAACTGTTTTGCTTGCTACTGCTAAGGTGTAGTCCCATACAACAGTCCATAAACCGAATCATGTCCTCATAAACTGCAAGTAAAGACACACAAATGTTGACAGGCCACTAAATACAGTACATACCACAGAGACGGACGTCCTGCTGCTGCTGTTTCTCCTGTACAATTTATTTCAGCCTCCGAATGATTCTGGATCATATCTATTAGCTGAGATCGATAGCAAGGGTTTCTCCACGCTTGAGGACGTCACCGCTTTGCGCTTTCGTCATTCTTTAGCTCCGCCCACACGGTACGCCTCCAGGCGCTCGTTTTTTTCCGGAAAGACTCGGTACAGCCCATATTTCTTTTATAAATATAATAAAACTAAAGACTTTTCGGAGATATGAAGGATGCAATACTACTCTATAGGTACTCAAGATGGACATGAGATTGACTGAAACTGAGTGTTTTGTCGAATAAAGACATTGACATGGACTAAATGTCTCCATGGCCGGCATTGTCTTTGATGTAATAGAAGGATACGTCGTATTACTGCCATAGTTGGTTGCTTACTGGACACCACCATGCTTACCCATTTATAGATCTTAGCCATTTAGAGCCACATTGTTTGCCAGATGTTAATTATCTAAAGTGATTGCCAATTTAAATGATTTAATGACATTACAAAATAGCCTAATTACCACCACATTAGTTCTGATACCAAATAAAGTCAACTTCATAAATAGGCCTGTATCCATTGGAAACATATTTTATTATTAGTCTTAAAATGTCCATAATATAAAATCATTGTTCGAAAGTGTGACTTACATAAGATATACTTAGCATAACGTTTCGGGAATCATGCCATAGGGTTAAGAGAGAGGTTAAGGAATAGGTTAAGCGATCACAATGTTTTGGGGAACCGGGCCATGTTCTTTACATTTAAGAGCAAATGACACACGTCAGTTTAACAGAAAGAATAAAGACATAGTTACTTTAGTTACTATAGTTGTCCATTCCCTGCAGAAACCACTCTTGGGTGCTTTTCCCATACAACAACACGACTCACTGCTGAACTACCATAGTATGATGCACCATTGAAGAAATCAACTAGCTAGTTGCGACTGTGTGCTGAAACCGTATTGTCGCAAATCTGTCATTCAACCACATTGGTTAATGATGTCACGCAGGTGCTGGAGTAATAACTGCTTTTAATTCATTCTTTTGCGATCAAATGCATGCTAGATTTGTTTTGCTATAAATTATGGACATGGCACCTGAGGACTAAATCTTATATTTCTCAGTTATTTTGCTTGATTACTAGACTACACATGCGCACACTTTATAAACGGTGCTTTAAATCTCCTGACAAACTAAAAGACTTATGACTTATGACAAACTAAAAGACTTACTAAAAGAATGTATGCATTCAAAATAAAAGATAAAGATTGTACTGAATGTCAGCTTGCTTATTTTGCTCAAGATAGGAATTTATAAGTCCACGTCATGCAAACAAGAAACTATTCTTCTAACCACAGGTCGAGAGCTGTCGGTGCAACCACACAAGCTTGCGAACGTTCGTTGGAACGATGGTTCCGGGAAACACAGACTGGTTGAACTATGTTATAATGACGAGCTACTGACGCTTTTGTGAAACGCAGCCCAGATGTCCATGTTGTTTGAATTCTCCATTGTAATGCGAATCTCATGCGCAATACAGCGCTGTGATTGGGTTAAAACAGGTAATTATCATGAATAAATGCAGAGAAGGGTCCAGAAACCAATCACACACTCCGGAGGCACGCTTATTTCTCACATTCTGTGACCTGGCCTTGCTTTTCTGTCCAGATGAACAAAATTACTCAGAAAAACATAAAAGTATACATTTGATCACCAAGTGGAAATTGGTTGAATGCTTTCAGTGTTTTCAATGATGTACAGCCTATACATATCGCTTCACATCCACAAAAAAATGTGTTTTGCGGTTTCATGACCGTTTAATCTGGTCTTTTAAGGTTATTGGTTTTACAAAACTTCTAGGAATTAGAAAGGGAATTGCTTTAATGTAATGAAATATTCGTAATTTTACATATATATTTCACTTCTTATTCAAGTGAGACAAGACGATTCTTGATGAGAATAAGTTGCCTTCTAAGTGTACCCGATTTTATTCTGATAATCAAAAGTGTTATTGCAATTTTAGTCAAGGGGTAACAGAAAGCTTTTACAGAAAGCTTTTACAAAAAAACAAATCAAAACAAAACAAAAAAACAATTATATTACAAATATCAGTTTGTCTCTGACTAAAAATGACATTTGCATTTTGACAGGAAGGAGTCTGTCAATTAAATGGTCTGTGGCACATAGGGAACAAATAACAGTAATGCATAATCAACTATTTGTGAACGTATTAAAATTGTGACAGCTTGAGCAGACCTTAAGCATATTTTTATTGCTGTGCAATTTCTGAAATTACAGTGAATATTGTAATTTCCTCAGTGAAGTGTCAAGACTATAAAAGCCACGGAGCACAGTTGTGAGTCCAACTGACATGTCTTATTTAGTCTTTTTGTGTAGTGTCACAGCCGGTAATTAAAGTTTCACAATGCATTGCCTTTTTCATCAGCAACTGTGTGTGTGTGTGTGTGTGTGTGTGTGTGTGTGTGTGTGTGTGTGTGTGTGTGTGTGTGTGTGTGTGTGTGTGTGTGTGTGTGTGTGTGTGTGTGTGTGTGTGTGTGTGTGTGTGTGTGTGTGTGTGTGTGTGTGTGTGTGTGTGTGTGTGTGTGTGTGTGTGTGTGTGTGTGTGTGTGTGTGTTAACACTGTGTTTGTCTTTTAAGTCTGATTATGCTTAATGAAGTATAGTTCTCCAAATCGAAGGCCAACCAGTTATTTCCTCTGAATGACAAATTAAATGACTCGGAGGAAAGTGTTCTGTTCTGGAAGGTTAGATGTTTTAGATTTTCAGTAATACAACAAATAAACTGCTGTCATGCTAAATCGTATGTCCCTGTCATATTTGATCCTGCTTCAAGCTCAGAGCAATTCCACAGACTGACAGTGTTTTGTTCAATGCCGGATTTAAAATCCTACAATATTGTCGATGTGAAAAGGGCTCTATAATGAAGAAAGCTGTCCATTAGCATTTCCATTCAAATATACTATATTACTTTAATGACAGATTAACATTACAGTCAAACCAAAATGTCATCAGACACCTTCAACATTTTCTCACATTATCACAGTTTATTCGCTATAGTTTAGTAACTCAGAGTTAAATTGTGTCAAAACAAATTCATCTTGATTATTTCAGATCACTTTGATAGAAAGGTATGTAATGTATTACAATCACCCAATCAGCTGTCAGCTGTTAAATGTAGGTACACAATTAAAAAATACCAATTTAGGTCAACTAATTACCAAGCAATGCTTAATTTTGTTCCGTCTGTGGTGTAAAAGTTTTCATTAGCAATTAAAGAACAAAACGCGAGCGAAACATGGTCAGGTCAAGTGTCTAAATAATTCTGGTCTCAAATGTTTTTACCAATTTTATTGGTAGTCCACTGGAATGTTTGGGTATAATACTGTATGTTTACTTTATTTTGCTATTCTCACTTACATAAACAAACTATAGTGTCCTGCACCCACTAGTAAAAAAATTAAATAAAAATAATAATAAGAATAATAATAATAATTATATATATATATATATATATATATATATATATATATATATATATATATATATATATATATATATATATATATATATATATATATATATATAGATAGTCTCTATTTTTTTTGTTTTTGTTTGACTGTACATTTTTAACATGACTTTACCCTATTTTAGTAGTAGTAGGTGAAGTATGTAGTTTATGTGAGACTAGTGGCACTTAGTGTATTAATACAGCATATTTATAAATTAACCCTTTCACATGTCACGCTTCCTCCAGCTCAAACATCACAAACGCAGCTTTTACAGGTGCTTTTGAAGGCATGTCTCAAAAGGTGAAAGTAGGCCGTAAAAGGTTATGAGTTGACCATGGAATTGAGTGAACACTCTCAACTATTATATTAGCGTCACAACTATTACGTGGACCACTGCCTAAACGTCTGATGCATATGGCACACACAATTGGAAACACTTTGGGAGATTCAAAGTTGTCATCTGATTGGTTAAATGCTACTGGATTGCCAGTCACGTTCTTCAGCGATCAGACTGAAAACAAAGATGCTATCACGGCAAACCCATTTATGGAAGAAGCAAGCAGTCGAATTAACAACTGTGACTTATCAGGATAAACACTGGATTTTCAAAAGTATGTAAAGTTCGTGGCATAGACTCTTTAAAATATGTCCAAGAGTTTTACACATCTGTCTCTTATTGTATAGACATAGACATTATTATCAAAATGTAAAGAAATAAACATTAGAAGTATATCAGTCTGTGTGTAATGAAGGAATATAATACACACATTTCACTTTTTGAATGGAATTAGTTAAATAAATCAACATTTTGATGATATTCTTAATACAGGTGCTGGTCATATAATTATAATATCATTAAAAAGTTGATTTATTTCACTAATTCCATTCAAAAAGTGAAACTTGTATACATGACAAGCAATGACGCGTCACCATGGAAATGCCCCCCCCCCCCCCCCCCCCCCACAATATAGTTCCCACGTCCCTGGTAGTGTGCGCGCTTGGCTTTAGCGGAGTATTCAAGGGCACTCGTAAAACTGATGTTTGTTGTGACTGCCAGAGTTGTATGCAGGGCGAGCATGGAGAGGAGAGATCTATATTGTCTATATCGTTGCTTTTTCCGATAGTAATATCTTGAAAGTTCATATCTAGATATCGATACGATAACGATATATCGTTCAGCCCTATATGAGAGCCCAGGTTGCTCTGATAGTGGCCTTTAGCTCTTCTGCATTGTTGGGTCTGGCATATCACTTCTTCATCTTCACCTATGGGGGTGCCAAGTCCTGTTGGAAAATGAAATCTGCATCTCCTTAAAGATGGTCAGCAGCATGAAGCATGAAGTGCTCTAAAACTTCCTGGTATATGGCTGCATTGACCTTGGACCTCAGAATACACAGTAGACCAACACCAGCAGATGACGTGGTACCACAAACCATCACTGACTGTGGAACCTTTACACTGGACCTCAAGCAACTTGGATTGCGTGCCTCTTCTTTCTTCCTCCAGACTCTGGGACCCTGATTTACAAAGGAAATGCAAAATTTGCTTTCAACAGAGAACATAACTTTGGACCACTCAGCAGTCCTTTTTGACTTTAGCCCAGACAAGACGTGGGCTAAAGACAAGAGTGGCTTGACACAAGGAATGTGACAGCTGAAACCCATGTCTTGCAAACATCTGTACGTAGTGGTTCTTGAAGTGCTGACTCCAGCTGCAGTCCACTCTTTGGAAATCTCCCTCACATTTTTGAATGGGTTTTGTTTCACAATCCTGTTCAGGGTGCGGCTATCCTTATTGCTTGTACACTTTTTTCCACCATAAATGTTCCTTCCCTTCACCTCTCTATATGTGCTTGGACACAGAGCTCTGTGAACAGCCAGCCTCTTTTGCAATGACCTTTTGTGTCTTGCCCTCCTTGTGCAATGTGTCAATAGTCGTCTTTTGGACAACTGTCAAGTCAGCAGTCTTCCCCATGATTGTGTAGCCTACAGAACTAGACTGAGAGACAATTTAAAGGCCTTTTTGAGTTAATTAGCTGATCAGAGTGTGGCACCAGGTGTCTTCAAAATGCAAGAATACCTTAAACATAACCACTACAATTAATAAAAGGAAACGATAAAGAGTTTAAGAATGCATTTACAGCATCTGTGGGTTCAAACAGCCTGGGTAACTCTACAAACCTTGGCATATCTTGCTGTGCTAGTATATAACATTATTCATAGACCTTGATTAAAAGCTTGCTGTCAATGTTAGATATGTTAACATTTAATTTGTAAATCATATACATATTTAATTGTTAAAGGGTATATACTTATTATTTGAGGCATCAAAGGCACAGTTTTGTGGCACAGTTTATCTTAAAAAATAAGACAACTGGCATGGAACATTTGGGGACAGCTGCTAAAATAAACAACTATCTATAAAATAAACAATATCTAACTAGTTATTTATAAGTATTGCACTGAGAGGTTTGGTTTTATAAGAATTCAATCAAACTGCATTCTCATTTAAATACTTTTTTTAGTAGACTCCAAATGCATATCATAAATCTGAATGTTTATGTTTATGCCTACCTGATATCAGCAGTGTTCCTCTACATCAGTACCTCAGAACAGCTTCATATTCCCTAGCGTTATAACTAATGTCTGTTGACACCCATGACGGCGTGAGACATTTTTCATAAAAATCCTGTTTCCTGCAAATTCCATCTCTCGTAGCCAAGTTATTTCACTGAAGATCAGTTCTCTCTTTGGAGCCTTTCATATGAGGAAAAAAAATACAATTTCAGCCCACCCTAATTCTTAGCAGCAGAGAAGGCAATTTAATCTGGCCGTTTTATCGTGTAGAGGAGCGTTTGACTGACAGCACGTAGGATGAGTCCCTCGATGGCCTACTGATTGAGTCTCTCTTCCCAGACCCACACGGCAGCCCAATTAAAACACAAAAGATGCTTTGTTTCTGCAATTATCAGATACATTGAAATCTTTCTGCAGATAAGACTCATTCAAATGCCATTGATATGTGTTTTGATGGACTCAGCTGCAATTATCACCTCCTTTGTCCGGTCGTGATTGCTGTTTATCTGGTAACAACTTCAACGCCATTACTTCTGATTTGTGTGTAGGTGGAAGTTTTCACGTTCCTGGTGCAAGTAAACACACTGAGAATAAAGTTTTTGCAATATTCAAACATCCCAGCATATGTGAACGTTTGATGTAGAACCTGCTGACTTTAGCTGCCGATCAATGGGATGACATTAGGTGAACGTCTGTGTGAACTAAATAGGACTTTCAGAGCTCGATACACTGATCAATAAGACAGGTTTGAGGAGAGGCAGAGACAGCACAATGGGAGAAAATTATTTTCTTAGATTCTTAGCATGGTCTATAGATGCTATAACAAAAACAGGCCACTGGTTGGTTTAACGTTAAAGAGAAAAAGAAAAAAACTTTAATGTGCAGGTCAACCTTAAACTTAATTATTTTCAAGGTCATTTTATTACTTTGGAAAAAGGAACACAATTTCTACAAAACTGTCATATTTTGAATATGTTAAAGGTTTTTTTCTTCCACCAAATTTTTCAGATACTTTTGAAAAGTATGAAACAACTCCTCTTTAAAACTGTGATGAACAATGCAATAAAATAAAACGTGGGTACTGTCGTAGCCCTCATTCCCCAATGGAGGGAACTGATACATCATGTTGATGACTGACAAATAGGGACTCTCTTGGGAGCCAGGAACAACTACAGGCACAGAGCTGGGTATAACCTGCCCAGGGACTTACAGTGGAGAATACACATATGGGATTACCAAGGGGAATTGTAGCATATGGGGCATCTAGCGCAGCACAAGGGCTGGCCGACCGACCATTCCTCTCCAGTTCTAAAACCTGGCATCGGATGCCTCTGCCATTTGTGACTGCCGGCTGATACTCAGAAGAACTCTATCCATGAATCGCCAGCTGGGGAACTCAGCATGAGGTGGGATTGACCCTGCAAGTGAGACACTGAGCCAGTCTTCCTGCACATTACCTGTTTGTACCCAACACACAGAAAGAAACCATCTCAACAACCAGGCAAAACTCCTTGTAGAGTGATTCCTCACTCTGAGGGGGCACAGCCACCTTGGGATTTGAGACATCCTTGAACAGGAGCTTGTGAAGGGCCCAGTTAAAGACTTGCTGATCCAAGACTGGCCGTACATCAGCTTTCTTTGGTATGGTGAAGTAAGTACTGTAAACCCCCGACCTCATCTCCGCTAGAGGGACAGGCTCTATGGTGTCTTTCACAAGCAGGACTGCATTGTCCATGTGCAGGACATGATTATATTTGCCTGCCACAGAGGTGAAGAGGACACCCCTGAACCTGGGGGGATGGCTGGCATACAGAATTCCATAGCCGATATTGATTGTCCATATGAGCCAGCGTGATGAGCTGGCACGCGCTAACCAGACTCAGAGACTCTGTGTGTATGGCACCAAGGGGACAACCAACATACCTTTGGAGTGGCAACAAAGGGGAACACTTGGGCCCAACCTGTGAAATGTTGCAGTAAAGGCAGTGAGTGTTGTGTGACCTTGCACCCAGTATCCTGTGAGGGGGGGACCAGAAGCACATGAGTAAGCAGTGTGTCTTCGAACCTTAACTTCTTGGCACATAAATGTGGAAGGCAGGGCTGGGAGTGAGGAAGCATAGTGTCGCTCTCTGCCAGACTGCGCCTGGTATGGGAAATGGGATATATGGAAAAAAATAGGGAATTGCTTTTATTGAAAAAGTGGGTACTGAGGTACAGAACATTCATTTTCTCAACAACAAAAATGTTTTCCACCCAGCTCTCTTCTTGAGGAAGGAGCAGTGCCCTCACCATCTCCTGTAGAGTAGCTTCCCTCATCTCTGGGCCACCCGCTTCAGAGTCACTTAGATGGAAGCTTGGAAGACTTGGCAGCTGCATGAGGGATGTCTGAGTTGCCTTCCTGTGGGATGCTTGACATTGTGGCCGATGTGTTTCCTTTGGCTGCTCCCGACCAAATGTAGACACCGGAGGGTGACACCCTGACTGAAGAGCAGACTTAGGGCTGGCCTGGTGTTGGTGTCATGCATACTAATAGGGATGTGCTTGATGGCCTCCGTCTGTTATTGGACTTCCAAAAATGCAGGACAAAGTCCTTGAGAGTGTCGCAGAAGAGGTCACCTTGCAAGATTGGGGCGTTGAGAAAGCGAACTTTGTTTGCATCTCTACAAGGTTTATCCAGAGATGGCGACCGAGGGCCTGCGTTATGATTTTTTAGAGGGCGAGGTCAGTCATGGTGTACAGTCCCTGCATCAACTGGGTCCTTGCCAACAGTTCCTGCCTTGTTCCTTCTCGAGGAAGGTGAGTCTAGACCGCAGTTTCGACATGGACATATTCTCGCAATGAGCACATAAACCATCCATGAACACTGTTTCAGCATGCTCTCAGCCCAGAGATGTGAGACTGATCGTAGCCGCCAGATAAAGACAGAAACATGACCACAATCAGAAACACAACAAAATAAATAGAAAAAATCCATATTGGTTGACCATTACATTATATTGTAGAAATTTGTGACCATGAGTTCCGCTTGGGGCAAAAAAAAAAAAAAATGTTCCCGCGATTTTGCTCATTTTCAAACTGATCATGCACATTTGACACATTGACAAAAAAGTTTATTGGTTTGAAAGTTACTTCTGTTGGAGCTAGCTTCATGCATTTGTACACTAACTTTTTTTTTTTTTTACAGAAATGTGATCATAATTTACTTTTGCTTTGTGCTTCAGTAATTTAAGTAGAGGAAATAGTTAATTTAATAGTAAAAGTGTTTAATAGTAAAAGTGTTAATGCTTAAATGGATTGTGGGTAGTTCATTAGACACAATATTTTGCACTGAAATGGCACATGCAGAATGGCACAGTTGAAACCAGACCTACCCTAACCATTCAGAGTGTAATATCTGACCATTCCAAGACATGGCATCTATTTTCATTGAGACAAGGTACCAATGTGTGGGGTCTAATAAGGGAGCTTGTTTGGGAAGGTTTCTCTCCTCATTGTCTGTCTCCCTTTCCTGAAATACAGTTGGATGTAGGGAAATGTCTCCACCAGACAGCTATGAACCCCTGACTAGCTGAAGCTCTGACAGGACCAGAAGATAAGGATGCTGGGAAATGGCGTAAGCGCACGAATATAAATATCAGGAGGTTGAAAGAGACACTTCCAGTGAGGCGTATGTGAAGGGGAAATGTCAGACTGGTCTTTTCCTAAAAGTAAACAAAAGATCTTATTTTTCTGTGTGTATAGCTCAAGCAGCAGGATGTAGTTTGCTCTACAAATAGTAAACTTTGTAGGGAGGGTGAGATAATTAAAATCCAGAGCGAGTGTGTCCTATCTCACTGCATGTTGACTGATCGTCACCCCCGGCCCAAGCACGCACACGCTCCACACTCTGTCTCAAAGTCATTACTCTTTTCATGGCTTTTCCAAAGTCAATGTTTGTTATTTTAATGAAAGCCCCTTGGACAAAATAACAGGGGAACAGACAAATTTCAGTCATTTTCCAAGCCTGAAAGAATAAAAAACACATCTCTTTGAGTCCAGCAGTCTCTCACTGGAGGGTATTTCTTTGTTTTTGCGGTTTTATTTTTTCATCTCTCATGCTTATTTACTGGCTTAGCTTACATATGTGCTGTCTGTATGACTCTCTCATCGTCCCTGGAAGTACATAGGATCCTTAAAACATCACTATTTCAAACTGCATTACAGAAATGTTCATCAATATATATTTGTGTAATTATATTTGTATATTATGTATTATATATATATAAAAATATACATAAACATATATAAACATTTAGGACCAAAATTATTCAGACACTTTGACCTGACCATGTTTTAAGTTTTTTTTTTCTTCCTTAATTGCTAATGCGACCTTTTACAAGCTGTAAACTGCAATCCATTTCCTCAACTTTTTTAAGTTAAAAAAAATAAAAATAATAATACGTTTAAGCAAGCAGAAATTGCATATTTTTATTTGTAATCATACATTTTAATTGCTCTGAAGCTAAAGTTCTTTAAGCTAAAAAATATAATGTAAACTGACAATTTTTGTAATGGAAACCTAGCTTTTACTAGCCTGTTACATTTAATTTGTACAGAGAGTCTGGCCATTCTCCATTGGCAAGCGTTAAATTCTTAAAAGGCAGGTACTCTGTTGAAGTTTAAAACTATTGGATCTGTTTAGAGCCTCTCTGGATCAACCATAACCAATTGCTAACGTTTGGTCATCATTGTAGCGCACGACATCAACGTCATCATTCTCAGCCACTCCCTCTTTTCGCTGTTTGGACCGGTTACAATTTGGCTGGAGAAAACCATAGAATATCCCACAAACCCAGATGGAGTACTTGAAAATGAAATTGGAAAATGAAAATTGAGCGGAAGTACGTACGAGGGCAGAGCCGGGCTAAGCTTTAACTAGCTATTTCAATAAATGCCACCTTGCTAATTGGTTACACAATGATTTGGTAGTATTAGCATAGCACTTGCTGCGTGAGAACAGCAATATAATACATTTAACATATATCTGTTCTCAAACTAAGCTCATGCTCCACTTGTCACCAGGATGGTAACTCTACAAAAACACACATAAGAGAAACTCTTCTAAACCAGCATAGCAAAATATTAAACACTACTAAATATCCCACTTATCTTTCACAAACATCTTGCAAAAACAAACAAACAAATAAATAAATACATACATACATACTTACATACAACTTAATTTTGCATGCTGGGAAAAATAAATCACAGCCAGCTTTATGTTAAATTCAAGTTTTTCAAAATTAAATGAAACAAGTTCATAAATCTCAAAACAATGAAACAATTCAGATTACCTAAAATGTGTCAGTTTTGTGAACTCAAAAGAAAGAAAGTTCTAAATACTCATAAAAGTTATTTTGTGTGAACTAATTTGTTAAATTTGAGTTGACTCTAGTCAAACCATTAATTATTTTGAGCATTAGGGTTAACAGTGAACTACAAAATGAAGCACTGCTTTGTAATTGGTTGACGTAAATTGGTACTATCTAACTGTGTACTTAAATGTAACAGCTGACAGCTTGATTGCAGTCCATTACATACCTTTCTATTAAAGTTATCTGACATTATCAAGCTGAGCACAATTGCCATATTGTATTACCATTTTCTAAACTATGGCGAAACTTTGAATGTATAAAATGTTGTCTGAATACAGTGTGGTTTGACTGTAACTGGAAGTGTGGTCTGGACTGCCCCAAACCAAATTCTTGATATACTGTTTATTTCTTCCACCCATATCATGTGTAAGGCTTTGTAGTATTTTTAATTGATTGATTTAAATGGACAATTCTAAAGTTAAACAAGATTTAAACTGCAGAGTCAAATATATAGTTTGCCTAATTTTGAAATGTTAGGAACAAAAGTTTTGTTCCTAATAGTTTTTTTTTTTTTTTTTTCACTTTCTTGATTGAAGCACAAAATAATTCAAATTCAAAATCAATACTTCATCGGGCATATATATTTTTATATTCGTTTTATAACATGGTCTTACTTTTTCATAATATTTTTTCTTGTCATTAGCCTGTCAGTTATGTTAGAAGTTAATGATAGACTATGTACATATGGAGCAGAATTTTCTTCAAGGGTCTGCATATCTGTTGAAGAATAGTCAGTTCAGCTGTAATATTGTGCAACTTTGGTGAATTTTCCACATTGATATTCTAGATACAGCCAATGGCCTCAGCTTCAGATTCCAAGGTTTTTTCATTAGTCGGACCCAAACAGAAAAGTAAGAGCACACCTCTCCTCAACAAGCCGCACGATTTAAAGTATCATCAATTTCTGTAGCACAAATGAGGCCAGCCCTGGGTTAAAGGTTTGTTCAGATCACTAACCCTCAATATAAGCAAGTGATGCTTGCCTTAGCAAACAGCACTAATAACATTACCTGAATCGTTTACCCAGCAAATAGCCACTATACACAAAAGTCCTGTAATCTGTTGACCTTTGGAAAACACCCTCCCTCAGGTTAATGGCTTTATTCCCTTTTTAACATCACTTATAGTCTCCAGGGACTTTGCTGAGAGTTTTTACTGACCTCAAGCTAATGCTTTTTCTGTGATAACGTCTGTATCACAAAATTTGGTCTTTCATCGAAGTAAGCAGACTCAAAACGAACCACAAACGCTACATTGAAAGGATACGTGAGTTCATTCAATTTGATCATTTTTTTTACGTAACTCTCCAAAGCGTTTAAGATCGTCGAGTGTGGAAAACCAACACTACACCCACAAACGGGACTATTTCTGCTGTTCACTTGGACCAAGTTCTATCTTTTCTATCACTCCGCACTCCTTTGGCTTCATTACTCTATTTTGAAGCGCGTGGGCACTTGAGCGAGCGTCAGTCAGAAACCCTGCAGTGCCCTCGTGTTCATTTCCCAAACAGCCGGATAATTAATTGGAAAAGTAGAGGCAATGTAATCCAGTTCTTCAACAGCCTAAACCGCTTGCACATATCATCCTCACAAGAGGCTCAAAGGCTCGGACACTTCAAAGCACAACCGTGCGCACTTGTCAGACAATTGGCGAGACGCCGTATCTCGCTCTCTCGCCTCACTTTCGCTGTGAAAGACGGTGTGTGTATTGCAAAGACATGAAATAGATTAATTAAAAGCATTCAGGCTGCGTGGTGTGGATTATACGCTTCTCTTCCAGACTCGGTTGGCCTTTAAATGGTGCTAACTTTTGAGATATGTCCTATGTGTTGCTCAGGCCTCCCTCAGGAGTTGTCACTTCTTAGCTCTCTTAGAGAAACAGGCACTAGCAGAAGCTGGAAAGCTCAAAGTTTTCCCAAAGGAAGTGTTTTATGTAATGTTGTTTGATATGCAGTGAACTAACTCTGCACATATTTCACATAAATGTATAAATCACATTTGCTACTTAGTAAATGTATGCATTACTTAGTAAATGGCAGGAAATCGCTAATCGCTCCTCGGGCGGCACAACAAAAAAATGGCTGCCCATGTACCATGACCCACCCCAGCTGAGGGTTGTCTACCCCTTAAAAATATCATTAAAGCTACACTGTGTAACCTTTTTGTTTATTCTTAGCTAAAAACACTTAGTTCTTTCAAAAATATATGTGCTCATTAATGTATATTTACTTCTTTCAAGTAATAAAGTATTCTCGTAGGTTTATAATATGCCATTGAAAATATATTTGGGTGAGGGGTTCAAATGCTGGCCGCCATGTTGCTCCTCCATCTTGAAAGTACATTAGCCAAAGAGGGACATACCCATAAATTCAAGCTTTGCCTTTCGCATTTTAACCCTCGATGGCACCGTGTCGAATATGAAGAGGGGGATTGCCATGTTAATCTTGGACTAAATCGGCGACCGTAGGAGTTAAAACGAAATCAGAATGGAGAGGAACAGAAACTAATATTCACTTCATGGTCATATACGTTTTCACTGCTATGGGGGAAAATAATACACAGTGTAGCTTTAAAAACCACATGTGTATTGTAAAAAATGATATATACTTAAAATAATTGTGCAAGTAGTAAAACTATACAAATGCTAATGGGGCAAAATGCATTTTAAGTTTAGAACATTGTGAGTTCCCCTCTCTAATAAGTTGGTCAACTATCTAGTGCAGTATTATAATTTAGTTGTGTAACATTAAAATATGTGAATCTGAAGTGGATGAATAAATATATGATTTTGAATGCCTGAATCATTTCAGGAAGCCTTATAAAAATCAATTTGAAACTACTTAATTGGATCACTTAAAAATGTATTAATTCCATGATGTTAAAGTTACATGAACAAATTATGTTTGATGAATCAACTTAATTGATTCATGTGGGACCAATGTACACAATTAAATCAAGTAAATCCAACGCACTTTTTTTTCAGTGTGGCGTATAACAGCAAAAACAAGGAAACTCAGAAAATGTTGTGTTTGGCGGGGAAAGAGTTAAAATTTTATTTAAAAGTGTTGAGAAGATATTTTGAAGAAAGTTGGTAACCAAACAATTGATGGACCCCATTGACTTCCATATTATTTTTCCCCCTGCTGTGAAAGTCAATCAACTGGTTTAAATACTTTTTGTATTCAGCAGAATAAAAACATTCATACAAGTTTAGAACATAAGAGTTCATTTATGTAGAATTTTCATTTTCGGGTTCATTCCTTTAAGTTAACCTTTATTTAATAAATATATATTAGTATCCACCTTTTTCCTGGGTAAACGATGAACCCCGTCTTGAGGAATTCCACATTTCATTTAGATGCTGTCTTGTTTCGGTGGGGTAAAGATAGCGTCTAAATTAACTACACAGAAACTATTTGAGCATTGCTAAAAAAATAAATATGTATGCAGGGTCAAACTGTGCTGTTGTTGGCTGCTACATAAGCAATACACTAAATAAATTATTGTATATGTGTTTTGAGCACCAGCGAATCTGAAGAATGTCTGCGCCGTATGCATTGCATTTTATGCTAGACTGGCAAGAGAAACAAGCATGGCTTGCAGCACTTGAGTTAAATTCTCCCCAAAGAGGTTATATGTGCCCTCTAATCATTTTGAGGACAAAATCCCACAAACTTCATCCCGATCGCGAGCTGCAAGTGTAGGATATGAGTTCTCATATGATTCAGTTCAGGACGGAAAATACACTGATTTTAATAAACACCGGAGAATGTAAATGTAAAGCATCATTCCAGTATGAGAGGTGCGAGACGTTTGTGTTCAGAAAAGGGTATCCTCTAATAATTTACTAATAACAACCATTTTCCATTTCTCTCCTAATAGAAAATTATTCTTAGAGTATCACAATGTTAGCTTAGCAACATGCTAATGCCAAACTCTGTTGGAATCAAATGTGAGCGTTATTTGTGTGGCTTGTGCTCATGTTGACAATTTAGAGTGTTCCAAATCAGTCACTTACGAAGTTCCTTTTTGGTTAGGATGTCTCTGTAGGCAGTTGTCAGCGAGGCAGATCACTAGGATTTAGAGCAGAGCTGTGAGATTCCATCACGCATGAAGAGCCATTGACAATAATATAGAGTGAAGTGCAGAGCAAATTTTCTGCCGGTCTTCGTAATTCCTCAGGACCGCTCCGTGACTCCGTGTAGACCTGTGACACTGATGCTTATGCTGCTTATGCTGCTGCCCACAGGTTATTTGTGTGTAGCTTTCTTGTATGAAAAAAAATAAAAAATGCATAAACCCAAACTGGGTGAGAACGACTTTTTATATATTTTTTTATAACAGTGCCCAGTTGTGATTTAAAGAACTGAAACACCACAATTCCTGCTGACTGATGTTTACATACAAATATTTTCTTATGTCCACATTGCAGCTTAATACAGTTGCCACTCTTCTTGTTATTCTTATTATATGGTATAATGGCAATATAGTAACATAATTTTATTAACTGTCTAGTCAACCAGTTTAAAAACAGATTTTAAACAAAAATAAGCCATTGTGAAAAATAAGTTAAATTAAGTGTAGTGAATATGCATTTACTCTTTCAGGAAAAAATAAATAAAAACACTGTAAATGTGTGCATTTGGAACATTTACAGATGTGAAACACGTTTTCACTTTTTAAGCATGTTATAACATGATAAACCCATAGGAATTCTCATGTGAAATCTATATTTCCAATTAAATCACATATGAAACACATGTAATAAATGTGAAACATATTCCTATGTAAAAACCCATGAGATCACGTGTGATCTAATATGTTTCATGTGATCTCATGGGTTTCACATGGGAATTTACATTTCACATTGATTACATGGGTTATGTGATCTAATGGCCAATGGGCTTCAAATGGGAAACCAATAAGATTGCATGTGAAACAAAAATATCAGAAAATGACAGGATCACATGTACAATTCAAGTTGAGGTTTCTTTAAGGGTATAGTGTTCTTTAAAGGGGTGATGAATTGAGATATCAACTTTCCCTTGAGCCTTTGGTATATAAAAGTTAATCGTGATATAAGAATATTCTGTAAGTTTCAGAGCTGAAAACTTCCTTGTTAGTCAAAGAAAAGCTTTTATTGACACCATGCCCAGAAAATGAGAGCTCTCAAATATATTGATGTCTGATGTAACAGAATGGGGAAACGCCGCCTCAACAGATAAATATGTACGCCTGCTTCTGTAGCCCCGCCCACCGACTCGTGGAGCTAAACAGATCACACAACCGAGCAATAAGCATGCTGAAGATAGCAAGATAGTGCTCTGTGCCTTGTTTGATTCATTTCACTACACAATCGTTTGTAAACAAGAGACTGTTCAAATTGGATTTGCAGACATATTGAGATTAAAACACAATGCTGTGCCTTCTATATTGGACCCAACAGAAATGGTGCAACACACTTATGTGAGTAAAACATGTTTGGTTTTTATATGTAATAATATTGCATTATTACAGATAGTTTTGATTATATGTACGTGTCTAATAGAACATACCTTAGCGCGCTGCCAAAGACTGGATAATCCTTTATTTGTTGCTTCATTGCAATTCCGGATCAGACTCGGACATTAAGCATTATGGGCCATGGCTTGCAAAGCCCAACGTCCCATGGCTTTGCATTTTCCAGATGGGACTATTTTCTTGATCTGCATTGTTCACTCTATCCACAGATCGGGTGGGCCAAGTAATACAAAAATAATATTCCAATCAATCGCGGGTGGATGAGAGATAAATCATTGTTAAAGAAGTTTTTTGAGCCCTGTGGGAGAATCATTCTGATTACCACTTTCAAAACAATCTCTCCCTCACGTGAGCTGACAGGGGAGCAGAAGCTCATTAAATATGCAAATCTTAACCAATCCTAGCTGTGGGCATTTACTTCCAAGTCTTTAGTGCGGCACACCCATCAAAACCCTTTTAGAAAATAGCCTATTATAAAGACATTATGATGTTTTCGAATCTAAGAACCACATGGGCGTCATAAGTTGACCTTAGACAACAGTATAGAAAAATAAAAAAGCCAGTTCATGACACCTTTAAATCTCAAAAGTATACTTAAAAACATGTAATATGAATTCACAGCAATGCAATTTGGAATGATGGCAAAGTGCTTTATATATATATATATATATATATATATATATATATATATATATATATATATATATATATATATATATATATATATATATATATATATATATATATATATATAAATGTTTCCATGCTTTAAGTATTGACTTATTTTAAAGGGCTTGTTCACCCAAAAAGGAAATATGTTGTCATATTTTACTCACCCTTAAGTTGTTTTAAACCTGTATGCATTTCTTTCATCTGAACACAAAATATGATATTTTGAATAATTTTGGAAGGCAGACAATTGATGGGCCACATTGACTTCCATAGTAGGACAAAAAAAACAACAAAAAAGTTTGGTTTCTGACATAATTCTAAATGTAATTACAAATACAAGTTTTAGCAGAAATTGCATTATTTTAGTTTAACACTGATTCTTGTTCCTTGAGACTGTTGGATTTCATTCCATTGAAGGAAGTGAAGATGCCACTGAAAAATAAGTGAGTCCAAAACGTTGCTATGGTTATCACTAGTTCATGAATAACTTTATATTCTCTATGTGCACACAGCAATCATTTATAGATTCATTATGTTTTCAAATCAAAACTTTGTAGTGTGTATGTGGACTTTATCTGTATGATGTATTTTACTGTATATTGCATAGTGTGTTTTAAGCCGATAAAAGTGTTTTATTCTGATAAAGGTGATTGAAGGGATCTAATGGTGTCTCAGATATGGACCTTCAAATGATCTCAAGTGTAAGAGCTGTAAACAGCCTTCGGCAGCACAGGGCACAAAACACGTCTTCTTGTGATAACTCATATACAATCACCAGAAGAGCAGAAGGCTTTATCGGTGACACCGATGAAGTACCCGAGGAACAGTAATGAAAGACATAATGTGAAGCATATTTTTGGTTTGCATTCAGAGAAAATGAGGTAGAAGTTAATCAGACATACTCATGCACACATGAAGTCTTAACGCTCACAAAGGGAAGATAAAAGGTTGCCAATGGATTTACTGGCCAAAGAAGCTAAATTAAAACGTGACGGGACTAAATGTAAAGGATAAGGAGCAATTCGGAGGGAGTTACAAGCACGGTCCAAAAAAGAAAATTTTACCCCACCTGCATGACAATAGGACAAACAAGCAAATATACCTGCTTGGTGGGCAGTATGAGCAAAATCTTTGATTATTAAATATTTATGAAAGAAGCTCACATCTGCATTTGTATTAAAGACATTTCGGTAACACTTTAGAAAACTGTTCCCCGTCATTAATGAATAACTACATAGGAACAAATGAGTAACACAATATTAACACTCTAATAACTATTACTTACTTCTCCGGTGGAAGAAATGGCATTGGGAGTACTGGATGACATTTGTCTGATATGAGGTAAAAAAAAAAAAAAAAAAACTTCCATACATACTGTTCAGGTCTCACAGAAACCGATCGTTTCTTGTCTTAAGACATCAATGTGTCGCAACGAGCCACAGGGTTTAATATGGATTAGTATATGTATGTGTTTTTGACTCCTATAGTGACTAAAAATAACGTAATGAAAATTAAACATATATAAAAAACACTCAATTGACATCCATTATATAAAAAAAAAATATATAATAATAATAATCTCTATTTGTGTTCTACTGAAGAACCAAACACACCTTCATCTTAGATGCTCTGGGGGTAAGCAGATAAACGTTGCATTTTCATTTTTGGGTGAACTATCCCTTTAACTAACAATCATTTCTGATTAATAAATTAGTAGTGATAGTGATCAGTTGAATAAGGTAGTTCACTATTAGCTAATCAATAACTAACCACTAGCAATGACTCAAGTATTTCCCAAATTCTTGAGAATGAATGTCTAATTATTGTCAACAGTATTCTAAATAGAAAAATCATGATAACTCCCTTGTAATGAAGCATTTGAAGTTTTTGTAAGGTGTTGGATGGTGATGACTCAAGTGTTACTACATCCTTCTGAAGGAATTACTGGCCATTTGGATCAGTATTCTAAAGTGAAGCTTATGCATTGTAACTCACTAGTAATGACTCATGTGTTCCCATATCCTTCTAAAGGAATTACTAATTATTTTGGATCAGCATTCTATCATGTTAAACCACTAGTAATGACTCAAGTGCTACCAGATCCTTCTAAATGAATTACTTCCCAAAGCCCACAAAGACTTTAGTCTTTGCTAGAGATGTTTTTCACTTTAGAAAACTAATCTTAATAATTAGTAATTCCTTTAGAAGTGAGTAATAACACTTGAGTCATTATAGTGATTTACCATGATCTTAATTAATGATACATATTGCATTATTTGCATTAATTATGAGCACACTACAATATATATATATATATATATATATATATATATATATATATATATATATATATATATATATATATATATATATATATATATATATATATATATATATCAAATAATTATAATCATATAATTATATTATCATATTATTATTATTCTAATGGCCTGGTTGAGTAGATCTGATGAGGCCTTTCCAAAACATTTACTGAACTTGCATAAATAAATAAATAAAGTTACTGTTTTCATTATATAATCTTATGATACCAACATATTACATACTAGTGAAATTTCACAATTATTGATTTTAATTTACAATCACGGCGAAAAGGAATATTTGCCTAGTATATCACTGTATGAAAAATATGCACAGACACGTATTAAAGCTACAGAAGTTATTTAGTCAAAGGGGCCATGAACTGGCTTTTACATTTTGTTATATTGTTGTCTGAGGTCAACTTAAAATGTTTGTTTGTTTTTTTACATTCAAAACATCATAATGAATAAGTAATAGGCTATTTTCTGTCCTGGTTTTTAGCCTAGCTCTTGAAACATGTCACATTAAGGACTTGGATGTAAACGCCTACCGCCTACTATGATTGGATAACAGTTTTGCATATTATAATGAGCTTTGGCTCTGCTGCTTTGAAAGCTTCCAATGTGGAGAAACGGAAACCAGAATGATTCGATCAACATCAAACACAATGATTTATCTCTTATACACCCGCAATTAATTGGAATGTTATATTTGTATGACCTGGCCAGCCTGGTCGAGTAGATTTAACCACAAACGCGAGCACGTGTTTTTCACTATTTAAGAGCCCTGGCCCATACATGTTTGAGTCATCGAGTGATCACCAATCACAGGACAATGATCCAACAACAACTCAAATAAAAAGGATACTATTTGAAACATGCCAAAAGCTTTATTGCTTGGAAGTTCAATCCGGTTTAGCTCCATGTAGGCCTATGTTATTTATCTAACATGCCAGGCACGAATCGGTGGGCGGGGCTACATAATTAGACGTTTGTCTGTTTTGTTTAAGGCAGTCTTTCACTGAACTCTGACCTTTGCTGAGCACGCTGTCAATAAAAGCTTTTCTTTGACTATCAAAGAAGTTTTCAGCTCTGAAACTTACAGGATATTCATATATTAAGATGACCTTTTATATATCAAAAGCTCAATTGTAAGTTGATTTCTCAATGCATGACCCCTTTAAGAGCAGTGAAGCCTCCCTAATGATCTAAAAAGGGTCTAGATCTGCCCCTTTATTAAAGAAAGCTAATAAAAAAAATCAATGTTTTTTGTCCATGTATTTTTATTATAAGAAGCTGTATAATAGCCAGCTAGTCATTACAAAAAACAAAAAAAAACAAACAAAAAGAAAAACAACAGGGTTCTTGGAAGCCTTCTATCACCTTTTAGGGATCAGTTTTGCAGTAATTACCGGCTTAGGGTATCCTTTATTTATTTTCTTGTCAGAGCCAATTATTACCTGCATTTGGCCCTTGCTGGGTGTTAAATTTGTACCCTGTACCAGACCTGAAATAAATATATCAGAGGGAGGTGAATTGGGATGAGCAGTAGCTGAGGCGCGCCGGTGTGATGTTGATGAGATGAGCGTTGCGGAGCTGTAAAGCACTTTAGTGCGCCACTAATTTATCACTGTCTTGAGGGGCGTGGAAAGAGCTTGAGCTAAGCGGAGACAAGAGAGCACGGAAGCTGTTGATTGATCGCCTTTTTTCCGTTTGTTGCTTCCTTTTCTCAGCCAGTGGAAAAACTCTGTTAAGCCCACTGACAAATACTGCAGAGGTGTTTGTAGGAGTAAAGACCTCACCGAGTCCTTTCGAACTCTTTCATTATGTGCTTCTTCTTCACCATCTGTACCTTAAAAGCTCCGTCGACTGTCTGACATTCTGAATTCTTCTTTTCTTATCGTAATTTATGGCTTTTTATTGTATCTTCCATGTGCTTTATCTTTTTTCTTCCGTTTGGCAGAGTGTTGCTTTGTTTTTCTCTTCATTGTCATCATCTGTCTTGCTTTAGATATTTATGTAAGTGTCATCAAAGGGATAGTTCACCAAAAAAAAGGAAAATGATGTCAATGATTACTCACCCTCATGTCGTTCCAAACCCATAAGACCTTTGTTTATCTTTGAAAAACAAATTAAGGCATTTTTGATGAAATCCGAGAGCTCTCTTAAGCCGGGTGCACACTGTGCGATTTTGCCCACGATTTGGCCGTCTGAGAAAAATGTTGCAAATCCTTAAAGATTCCTCTAATCCTAGGCTAAAATCTGACGTCTTTGATCGCTAGTTTGACATGTTCACCGGCAGCCGATTAATGAGCGCTGCGATCAAATTTTACCTCGGACGAAATTCTGGCAGTGTCAGAAGATTTGCCGCACAATCCTAAAAGTGTGACTTCTCCTACGACGATCGTCAACTATCTTGGTTTTTCAAGACAAACGATTACCAAAACGAGAGCTAGAGATTTCTTTGTAGCCAGCATTTCGATCCCGCATGTAATGCAGCTCACTGTCGCCAAACGCGTCATTGATTGATGATGTAAAACTTCGGACAAGTTTTTTTGCGTGCATCCGTTTTTAGCGCGCCATGACTATCGTACAGTCTGACATTAATGACAACTGAGATCTTACAGTGTGACATGGCTTACGGCGGCGATTATGTTCGTACAGTCTAACAAGCAACATTCGCAAAGGATTTTGAAAAATCACGCAGTGTGCAGGACCCTTCAGATTGCTTTTTCATTAACACTTTCAAGGCCCAGTAATATAGACATTGTTAAAATTTGTTAAAATTTTAATATTAATATATATATATATTTTTTTTTTACTTCCATAACCTAATTATTCCACTCTATGGCATGGTATAACAGCCACACTGCATCAAAGCATATTACTAACCTCTGAAACTAACAAAGAATAACATGGCTGTTATGGAAACCAGTATAATTTTTAGGAAACAGCCAACTGTGAAAAAAAAACAAAAAAATGTCACAAAACTCAAACCGTGAAAAGTAATTTTACGAAAGGTGCAAAAACACAGTGGAGCACTATAAAAGAGTTGTCTTACAGTAAGTGCAGCTGAAGCCATCTGTAACCTCTGGCCTCAAAACACACCGCTGTCAAAAAAAAAAACAGTAACTGTCTTCTAGATTCAAAATTTTCTGCTTCTTTGTCTGAAGAGGGTTTCTCAATAAATGCTGTTTTTGAACTGGGGAAAGAGTTTTGAGTTGGAGTATGAAAGTTATAGAATGTTTTATAGCTCATGAACTCTTTTATTTCAAAAGATCAAAGAAAAAATTCAATTTCTCATGACACAAGCCCTTTAAGTGCTATAAGTACACAGAGAACAGTACGAGTTTTATATCACTGTCAATCAAAGTTGACAGCGGTGTGTTTTGAGGCCAGAGGTTACAGATGGCTTCAGCTGCACTTACTGTAAGGCAACTCTTTTATAGTGCTCCACTGTGTTTTTGCACCTTTCGTAAAATTACTTTTCACGGTTTGAGTTTTGTGACATTTTTTTTTTCACAGTTGGCTGTTTCCTGAAAAATGGTACTGGTTTCCTTAACAGCCATGTTATTCTTTGTTAGTTTCAGAGGTTAGTAATATGTTTTGATGTAGCGTGGCTGTTATACAGTGCCATATAGTGCAATAATTGGGCTTTGGAAGTAAAATATTATATATATATATATATATATATATATATATATATATATATATATATATATATATATATATATATATATATATATATATATATATATATTATATCTTACTTCCAAAGCCCAATTATTGCACTATATATATATATATATATATATATATATATATATATATATATATATATAT
Organism: Pseudorasbora parva; assembly: GCF_024679245.1. NCBI lineage: Eukaryota > Metazoa > Chordata > Actinopteri > Cypriniformes > Gobionidae > Pseudorasbora > Pseudorasbora parva. The sequence goes on from NC_090190.1 coordinate 23,079,478, forward strand.
ATATATATATATATATATATATATATATATATATATATATATATAATTGCAACTTATAAACCTTTAAAGACAGACCTACTGTGAGCTAAGAGGTTGTTAATTGATGGGGTAATGCTTTGTGTGTGTGTATATATATATATATATATATATATATATATATATATATATATATATATATATATATATATATATATATATATATATATATTCCTATTTTTGATTTTCCTATTTATGGTGTTATGTATTCACCGTTGTACCTTATTATTCTTTCTGGTTTTGTAATATTTTTTTGCTTATGCTTATCAAATACATTTGCTGTGCTCTGTCTTCCATAAAACAGATTATTTAAGGTTGTCAATATGTTAGATTTTTAAGCTCCAAAAAAAGAAAAAGAAGAAGTATTTCTTAAAAAAAGAGAGTAAAAGTAACAACAACAACAACATAACCCAATACAAGTATTGTAAAATTGCTTCTAGGATTATAAATTTGTGTGATATATTTAAATATTAATATACAAACACATTTATTGTAAGATGCGATTCAGTCGCAATGAATCGATTTGACAGCACTGCTTTGAACATGCTGTGTTTTTTGTGTTGATATAAGCATGAGGTGTCAGTAAGATGACTGTGAGTGACAGTGGGCTTAGCACTGAGGTGTAGGTGTGTGTGTGTGTGTGTGTGTGTAGGGGGGGGGGGGGGGTTCTATTAGACGGCTGTAATACTTGTAGAGGACTGAATCACACGGAAGTGTGTGATTCATCTGAGACTGACACAGCGCCAGCCCTATTCTGCTGCCTGCACATACTACACACTGACACACTTTGCTGTTAGCTTTAATCTTACAAACACACACACTTTCATTGTGTGCTTAGGGTGACGTGCAAATGACAGACTGTGAACACACTACAGGAAAGACAGATGTGCTATGGCTAATTTGTGTTGAGTTTTTGAGGTTACTTTACTGAAAATTGCGTCTTAAATCAAGTGTGTGAAATCCATAGTAGATTTAATCACTTTAATTCCATTATCTCTGCCTGGGAAGCGTTCCGCTCTGGACCGCTGTCCTGAAATTTAATAACCTACTAACAACCAGCCAACATCAGTTTCATAACCACACTGCTCATCAAATTCATATCAAAGTTAAACACATTTACAAACCCTAGAGTCACATGGGGATAACTGAGACAATATATAAATCACAGATTTGAATAGACCAAAAATAGAAAATAAATCATCAGAAATGGAAGTTACCAGCCACATACTGAGACTCAATGAACATGTTAACACTGAGAAGTGTAAGTTAAGAATGTTTAGGAGATATTTCCTGAAATTGTTGTTCTTTTGCTATGCCCACCTTAAAAATGTTATCGACTATTTAATCGAGTGACTTTTTGCATCCATCATATAGAGTGAAAAGGGATGAGTTGTACATTTCAGAGGTCTTTGAGTTCTTTAACCCTTTCGCACGTACGATTACACCATTGAGATCAGTCTTGGCTGGTCCCTGGAGCTTACAATCACACCGTTGTGATTAGAAATGTAAATTTGCTGAATTTATTAAATGTAAATGTGCTTTTGCACGTTGGCTGGCACTGCCATAGACAGAGGGGTTCAGTGCTTGCCATAAACAACAGCTATTCAATGTTTTCAACCGCATAATGTTTATTTTAGGTTTCAGACATTTAAATACGCAAGTACAAGCAAAACCATACATTTAGAGTTTGTAAAATACACACTAATGTATATGGAAGCGGCAATAATAATCCTTTTAAAGTTTATCCTTTTAAAGTTTTATTCATATCAGATTACTCTATTCTTCTCCCAGTTTACTGGCCACTTATGTATTTTGGGTGGAAGTGGATGAATTCACATGTTATAAATCCAATAGATCCGATTCTATACGATTGTCTTCATCTTTGACAATCGCAATATCAGATTTTTCATGCTATAGTTTACAAATTGTTCAATATTTGTAATAAAAAAAATACAATAAAAGCAGATCATCACAGCACTATTGTGACTGTGGTGTGTCACATGACAATATTCAGCCAGAATATTTTAAACTTATGTATGAAAGGTTTAAAAAAATGTATACAATTGTAAATTGTTATAAAAACATCAATACAAGATTTTGATCTTTTCTGCAGATTCAATTATGCCAGTAGGCGGTGACAAGTGATTTTATAAGTGAGTCATTGAATTGTTCATTGAACCTATTTGTACATAAATACAGTTTGTGTTTGGAGTGTTTGGCATGGTGATAGGTATGAATGAATGTTGATATGTTTGGTCTTGGCAGAATAGATCTGCTGCAGCACGTTATTTCTGCTGCTACACACCAAGTAAAGGACTCGCTTCCGCCAATACATACATGCATGGTTTCTGAAAGTATTCATGGGCCCATTTATTAATGTCATTGAGATGATCATGGTGATGAGTGATGCAGTATTGATGATGGTATGCACAGTAGATGATGAGATTTGCAAGGCCTTTGCAATTTTTCACAAGGAACATTGTTTTTAAAGTATTCCACTTTTTTTTACACACTCTTTCACAGATATCAATTAATTAGTTGCTAGATGTTCTCCCAGCTGAATCACAATGTTCTGGCTTTTTCAGCCATTTGTTGCCCCTGTGCCAACTTTTATGATACATCAAAATTTGCGTCCAATTTGAAATGACCTCAATTAGTGGATAAAAGTGTTTTTATTTTGTCCAGTTTGAGCATTTGATATGTTATCTATGTTCTATTGTGAATAAAATATTGGCTCATGTGATTTGAGGTTTGTCATGTGACTTTCCAGAATTTGGGTTATAATTAGCCTGCGAATTGAATAGAATTTCATGACAGACCTTTCTATAATAATTAAATAATAATAATAATAATAATAATAATAATAATAATAATAATAATAATAATAATAATAATAATGATGATAATAGAAGTAGTAGAAGTAGTAGTAGTAATAGTAGTAGATAAAGCAACTTGTAATATTAGGTTAATATTAGGTTAAAATTATGATGTACTTATTATGTACTTATATTTTAAATATAATATTTATAATTATATGTTGTTTATAGAGCTGTTGATGTAAAGTACTTAACTTAAATCATTTATTCATTCAGTGATTTCCAAACCACATGGTACTATAATTACGAGATGTGGAATTATATCTTGACAAAACAATAGCATTAATTTTCTTTATGTAACATATCATTTATTTTGTTTGGGACCCGAACAGTTGTTTGTTCGATTCACCAAGTGAATCTGTGTTGTCTTTATGTGGTTACTGCTGTTTTCTTTATATCTATTTTATAGTAAGTGTCATTAGCATTATAGTCCTGTAGAAGCCAGGCTATCACAGAGAGGCAGAGCGCTACGCCCCATTGAGCTGAACTGGAATGAGACAGAGGGAGATATGAACGAGTGTGTGGAAATAAATCTCAAAGTGACAGGAAAAACTAGAAGAGAAAGCAGAATCGATGGTGAAATAGAGGATTGTTGTTTTCCGTGGACAGAGTCAAATGATGCGTTCGGCTGGGTGGCACTTCAAAACCAGGCACAGAAAACATGCTTGCGTGATTTTTACTGTTGATGAAAATGATCTCTTAACCTCATGTGCATGATTTCCCTCTTCTTTTCAGGAAATAAAGAGATAATAGGCCTGTTATATTATATCATAGATAAAGAACATGGTATAAAGAGATTGTTCACCCAGAAAATGAAATTCTCTCATCATTTACCCACCTCATGTTGTTCCAAACCCGTAAGACTTTCAGGCTTTTCTTCCGTGGAACAAGAAATTATTATTATTATTATTATTATTATTATTATTATTATTATTATTATTATTATTATTATTATTATTATTATTATTATTATTATTTTGAATTATTATTTTGAATTATTATTATTTGTATTATTATTTTTGAAGAGCACTGGACCCCATACTGTCATTGTATGAAAAACAACAACAACAACAACAACAACAACAACAACAAACATGTAAATCATGTTTGAATCATTTAAAAATATATTATTTTGTGTTCTACAGTCAAATGAAAGCCAAAAGGTTTAGGAACAACATGTGGGTTGTATGACAGTAAATTATGACAGAAGTTTCATTCTTTTAAATGTATTAAAATTGTCTGTGTGTGTTTTTCAAGTCAATCATGGTCTTTTTATACTCCATAGACACCCCATCCCCCAGAACAGTTACCAACTGACACACACACACACACACACACACACACACACACACACACACACACACACACACACACACACACACACACACACACACACACACACGTACACACACACACACACACACACACACACACACACACACACACACACACACACACAGGCTGTCAGAGGCATCTTGAGGAGGCTATTGTAGTCAGTGAGGGGCGACCGTTAGGCCAGTAGCCTTCATCACACACCAGACAATAGCACAGGCTTCACACACACACTCTCATTTGTTGTAACAGCGCACTGAAGACACGCTTAGATTCCAAGAGCTCCAGATCAGCAGCACTTTGATTTTAAGAGGCTTGCGATCACATATTTATGATGCAGCAATATATTAATACAGTTTATGTGTTATATTTCAGTAGACCGCAAAAAAAAAGAAAGAAAATGTACAGTGGCCCGAAGAAGTATTTACACATTTAATAATGTCTGAATGACAGTGAATTTAATACAAAATATCACAGCAAATGTCATCTGTGCTCAAACTTCTCATAACTTTCGCTTTTCCGAGCCATTTTTGGCTTGAGACTTTTAATCAACTGCTGTCAAGGTGAGTTGTAGTCTATTTATGTTGTTGTTGGTGTAACAATTTGTTGAGGTTGATTTAGTGACATTAATATTTTGACCAATGAATTTGCTGCCACATACATCTGAATTCTCACCGCACAGGTGTAGTTAATTGACTATGCATATGATATAATAACATATATTGCATTATTGATTCATCATTTAAAACCTTTTGCAATCTTTTACTTGGATAGTAGAATGCAGCCCTTCCTTCATCGATGCATTTTTCCTTCATCTCAGTATTCCTGACGGATCTCTGTGTTATAACCCACACTTATATACGACTGATAGATTTTTCTTTGCCTTACAAGAGCAGGCCATATTTCTGCCTGTTCTGTTGCTCAGCACACTGATTTATATTGATGCTGATTTATATTGATTTTGGGGCTTTATTAGCCTCCAGCAGCCCCATTAAACATGGGACAAAATTAAATTCCTGTGGATTATTAATGTGCATTTCATGGCACATGTTTCACATACATAATGGTTCAAAACTAGGCAAAACAAAAGCTTTCACTTTGGTTTAAATGCTTTTTGCTCTCCGATTGGCCGCTGTGTTACTCGGGCAGCGAATAGGATTGGAGAACTGTCCATTTTAAAAGTACACAGGTGGTTGGTGGTCCCGATTGGGCTGCTGCCAGTCCTCTGGGGTTTAAAGGATCCGGCAGTTAATCCGGCGCCCTCTTTTATTCACCCAACGCTTTTACATCTTAAATTACCATTCATTCAGCCGGCCAACCGTCACGCCAGCTGACACACTACGGCTTCACAAGATGTTTAAATCATTCAGGGCAAGAGCTATTGTGCCCCCTACTGCCTGAAACTGAACATGAATGTATTTTTGTAACAAATCAACATATTGGCACTAGAGTAACTACAGCTTTTTGAAAAGTGTGAATTGTCAGCAGTGAAATAGAGACTCTGAAATGTGTCAGATTTCATAGTGTGGGCTTAACCGCATTCTTAAGTGTGAAAGAATCTATTAGCCTGTTGAATTTGTGATAGTATGTTCAGTGAGCGTTCTCGGATTAAGCATGCGGACTGTCACTGGAGTGTTTAGCGCTTTTTGTGTGCTGGAGTATTAGGCGTCTCTCTGTCCAAGCGTCTCTCTTGTGTGTTTTTTCTTTCTTTCGTTTCGTGACAGATAGCGTCTTATCAGCGGGCCGGTTTGAAACTCAAATGGCCGGTGCTTTAGTCCAGTCTAGCCTGGAGGAGGTCATCAACTGTTTCATTCACTTCAGCCCAAATCCCTCCTCTGATAGCATCTCCATTCCAGCAGCCATTAATCCAAACGCTTCTTCCTCCACTGCAGTCCATCCAAAATGCATTTAGCAGAGGTCAAACGCAGACATCAAATCAGCCAAATGACTGGGACGGGATCTGTTCAATTGACTCTGGGTGGAGTTTCAGTTTGATTTGTGTCCTGGGAGAGATTCTGCGATACAACAGCATGTTTTCAACAGTATGTCAGTCTCGACTGCAGTGGCTTTGTTTTAGCTTATCTATTCTTTTTACACACGCTGTTCTCTAAATACACAAGCAGTATTGTTTTTTGATGGTGTGTTGTATTCTCATTTTTATAGAGAGCAATTGGATTTTTTACTATGCCATCAATTATTGCGTATTGTTATTATATTAAATAAAATGGATGGCAGAGCAGCTGAATGGCGCATAGCTCTATTGTACCGACTTGAATTTGCTTATTGTTTAACCCGACAGATATACTAATTTGTCGTTGATTCATTTTTATTTTTATTTTTATTTTGTATTATTAATTCATGTTTGAAAGGAACTTTAAATGTGAACAGTCCTACATTTTATGGCCTGGAGACACCAGCAGACTAACTTGACAGATCATGTGGAAGAGATTTTCACATAAATGCAACCTTTACACATAAATGTATTCTTCAAAGCGTAAACTGTAGCACATACACTCTTTTTTATTCAGAGACATAAGCAGAAGCTTAATGACGGCAATTTTTGACAGGATAGCTCACAATCTCAGCTTAACAAATGCATGCATGGATGACAGTTCAATCTTTGAGCATCATGTTCGAAGTATTTTCAAATTGGTTTCAGAAGTGGATAGCTCTAAGGGCGTTTTCACTCTGGCAGTTTAGTTCGGAACGGGGCACAGTTCGCATGGAAAATTGTTAATGTGAAAGCTGTCATGCGGACTCAGGTTGTGTACTGAAGTACTGAACCTCTACCAGGAGAAAATAGTCTGAGTTTGGTAGCACTCAAACTGTGCTGCGTTCCTATATATAGTTAACATTTTAAAGCATTAGCAAAGATGCATTTTTTTTTAATCTTTAATAAACGTTTAGTAATAATTGAATTAATTTAAGGACAGACACAATTTGTTCAGTAAACCACTGTTTAGCTCTTTCCATGCCAGCATAAAAACAAAACAAAAACAGCCAGCCACCAACACAGTTCTTGATCATTTCCACAAAAATGTAATGCCCCATAGAATATTCTTTTGTATGAATATCTAAGCATGCAATATATCAAAAGAAAGAATAGATCCTATGCTTAAAAAAAAAAAAAAACCTAAAAACACAAACAAAAATGTTTTATTCTAGCTTCATGAATTCCTTTTTTATCAACAATTGAATGTGGGTGTTTCAAAAAAAAAGCAATAGTTTGAACAAAAAATCTGAGAAAATCAAGTTTTTGTCAAAGACTACATCCAGATAAGATACAGAACAATGATCAAACACAGATGGAGTAGACTGAGTCCATCAACACCCCTAACGCTTGCACAGTCCTGTAACTCTTCCTGGGTCCACATTTCATTCAGTAACATTATGATGTTTAACGTTAATGATCACATTATTTAATGCATCGTCTTATATGATCTCTTGTTTTTTTGTGTTTTCATGATTCGGATCGCATTTCAAACTCCTGAAATCATGTGAGCCGAATCATAAATCAATCCGCTGATTCACAACTGTTTTAATCTTTATTTGAGGATTGAAAACAAACCAGGAAGAGAAGACAATGCTGAATAAAGTTGTAGTATTTGTTATTTTTGGACCAAAATGTATTTTCGATGCTTCTAGAGATTCTAATTAACTAACTGATGTCACATATGGACTACTTTGATGTTTGTATTACCTTTCTGGACATGGACAGTATAGTGTGCATACACTGTCATGAATGAACAGAAAAGCTCTCGGACTAAATATAAAATATCTTAAACTGTGTTTCAAAAATGAACAGAGGTCTTACGGGTGTGGAACGACATTACGGTAGTCATTAATGACATCAATTTCATTTTTGGGTGAACTAAACCTTTAATAAGAAACCATCGAGAAATCAATGTAATTTTTTCTTTTAACTTTTCTTCCATATATATATATATATATATATATATATATATATATATATATATATATATATATATATATATATATATATGTGTGTGTGTGTGTGTGTGTGTGTGTGTGTGTGTGTGTGTGTGTGTGTGTGTGTGTGTGTGTGTGTGTGTGTGTGTGTGTGTGTGTGTGTGAGCCTGTTTATGTGGTTTATGAGGACACAAATTTGTATAACTACATGGGTATTACACTGGTATTACACTATAAATGTGGTTTATGAGGACATATCAAATGTCCTCATAATTTAAAAGGCCTTAAAAACATACTAAATTATGTTTTCTTTGAGAAAGTAAAAATGCAGAATGTTTCCTGTGATGGGTAGGTTTAGGGGCAGGGGCAGTGTAAGGGGATAGAAAATACGGTTTGTACGGTAAAAACCATTACGTCTATGGAGAGTCCCTGTAAACCACATAGACCAACATTTGTGTGTGTGTGTGAGAGAGAGAGAGAGAGAGAGAGAGAGAGAGAGAGAGAGAGAGAGAGAGAGAGAGAGAGAGAGAGAGAGAGAGAGAGAGAGAGAGAGAGAGAGAGAGAGAGAGAGAAAGGATATTGTATCCCTTTAGTCAACTAAATAAATAAATGCAAGTAAAAAAAAAACATTACAGAAAATGTGTCTTGTCACTACCCCAGTGACCAACATGTTGCTGGCATTTAGACTGTAAGATAGCAATCGCTTTGTGTGAAAGGTTCTTTTAATTTGGCTCATTAATTCGATTTCTTAATAATTCATGTGTGATTATATCTGTGCCGCAGGGCTTTGTTGTGCAGATGTCTCAGTGGGTTTGTGGATTATAGAGGTTCAGGAATGCTGCTCCTGTGAGGGCGCGCTGATGCTGAACGGATCCCTCAGCCTCGTGCTCTTCAGCTGTTTATTTATTGGTGGTGTTTATTCAGAGATGTGAGAGTGAAACTGCCGGTACGGTCCCCTCATCTGCCTCAGACGGCTGCCGTCAAAAACAATCACTCACCTTTTCTTTTCCTCCAGCAAGCTTAAAATTCTACTTTTCGCTTAAGTGAAACTGATACTGAAACTGATACTGAAAGCAAAAATACTAAGCTTTTTATGAAAGAAAAATGTCAAATAACTCATCTGAGATGAGTCTTATACAGTATTATTTATGTTTATAAAAGTCTCATCTTAAACATAAATATACTGTATAACATTACAGTACAATTATTTCTTTATTGACTGTAACATGCTAACTAACAAAGTATTAATTGCCTTCTAATGTAGAACATACACTATAGTTTTAAGCAGTTGCGCTGGCTCATTTTTTTTGGGAATTTTTTTTTTTTTTTCAAGATTCTTTTATGACTAGAAAGTTGAAAAGAACAGGATTTATTTGAAATAGATTTTTTTTGTTGTAACTCTGTAAAGTTCATTTTAATTTGTTCTTGTTGAATAATACTAATAATAATACTAATAATAATAATAATAATAATAATAATAATAATAATAATAATAATAATAATAATAATAATAATAATAATAATAATAATAATAATAATAATAATAATAAAAATCTCACTGACGGCTTTTTTTTTTTTTTTTTTTTTTTTTTTTTTGAGGGAGATCGAAAAAGGAGAGGCCTTCAGTTCCAGCTTGACTGCATACCAGATATCTCATTATAATTCACTCCCTTACAGTTGTTGTTAAATATAATTATATCAAATGTGTTCTGATCAGTGGTGGCTGGTGGGTTTTAAATAGAGGACACACAATTTTAGTAGTTGGATCCCCTCCCAAGGACTTAATATTATTATTTTATTTATTTATTTTATTTTTGCCTACACTGCTCTAAAATAGCTTGTGGTCACTCTTAGACAGGAACACAGCACGCATAGAGCAAGACAATAATTTCTGCACAAAAATCCATCCTTCTGTCCTTTAAAATGTCAATGTTAAAAGAGCACATTAGGCCATTTAGTAAAGCTCTCGTCCTAGCTTTTGTCCAAAAGATAACTTGGTAAATATCTTTACTCACTATATGAAGAGTAAAGATGCAAAAACCTCTAAGTCTATCTGAATATCTGAATAGTGTATATTTTTGTTTAAATTAGCATTTTTTTATAAGGCTTTATGTTTAGGTTCAGTAATTTCACTTTAAAGGAGCACTATGTAGTATTTTTGCAGTAAAATATCCATAAACCACCAGGCCAGTGTTATAAAGTTTGTTCAGTTATATATAGTTACAAATATCCCAAATGTTTCCAACTATTTGTTTGCTATAAATTGCTATTTTAACCAAGGAACCGAGATGTCTGAGGGAATCGTCTGTCAATTGTGTCATATATGCGTTACCCTCTGTTTCCAGTTTTATTCTGCAGAAACGCTTTACTCTTAGACCGGGGACACACTACAAGTGTCTCGGCTGCGTGGCGTGTCCGTTTTTATTTCAGCTCCCATGTTAACCGGTTAGAGCTTGCACACTGCCTGCGTGAAAACACGTGCATGCTTGAAATAGAAGAGACGCCGATTTTTCACGTGACGCGATCGTGTTGGAAGCGATTCCAGGCAAAATAGAATAGGAAAATATGTTTATGTCATTTTGACACGAATACATATTAATAAATAACATTTTCATGTTTGGAAGTCTGTAGGTTAACACAAATGAAGATACAGGCCTTATTGTAATAATAAAAAACAAAAACATTATTATCGATTTTCAATGTCAATACAGAACGAAATATTCACACAGGGTCACGCAGCACAGGGTCAGACACGCTCCTGGTGTGCAACGATAGAGAAAACACCACACAGCTGTTCCGCAGCTGAGACGCAACAGAAACGCCATGCTCACACTACACTTGCAGTGTGTCTCCGGCCTTAGCACTGTGCAGCAAGTGTCATAGCAGCTGCTGAGCGAACGCACATAGAGTAATGTCATAACATCATTTTAAACACTTAAATGTATCTAATGTGATGAACAGCGTGTGTTACCTCATACTCATGACCGGAAAAGCGGAAATGACGTCGGCGACTGTGTCCCGTCATAATAAAAGTCCCGCTGCTCATGAGCCGTGTGTTTGTGTAACAATCGTTCCAGAGGCCTTGCTCAGTTCCTTCAACATTCGGTCCTGCTCTGCTTCATACTACAGCAACGTTAAAGCTACACTGTGTGATATTTTCCCCCATCTAGCGGTGAACAGGTATATGACAATCCAGTGAATAATAGTTTCTGTTCCTCTCAATTCCGATTTCGTTTTAACTCCTACGGTGGCTGATTTAGTCCAAGATTAACATGGCAATCCCCCTCTTCACATTCGACACGGTGCCATCGAGTGTTAAAACGCGAAAAGCGAAGCTTGAATTTACGGGTATGTCCCTCTTTGGCTAATGTACTTTCAAGATGGAGGGGCAACATGGCGACCAGCATTTGAACCCCTCACCCGTATGTGTTTTCAATGGCATATTATAAACATACGAGAATACTTTATTACTTGAAAGAAGTAAATATACATTAATGAGCACATATATTTTTGAAAGAACTAAGTGTTTTTAGCTAAGAATAAACTAAAAAAGCTACACAGTGTAGCTTTAATAATCACATTCATGAACATGATTTCTGCCTGAATCCTATCCTGATTCTTTTTCACTGGCTGTGAGGCACGGGCGTAGGTTTGGTCTCAGCTTTGGTGGGGACATCCCACCAGGTTTGCCCAGATTATATAGTCTATTATATATGTTACTGAGTACGGAAATGCACCATAGTTTAGGAATGAATACATCTATTAATTTATGAGGCTCTTCAGTTCAACTTATCCAGTACCAAAACAATAAAACAAAATCCTCTTTAATTACCAAATTCATAAATGATTTTCAAAACTGATTTGGAAAAAAAAAACAAAAAAAAAAACAACACGCACACAAAATTACTTATTTTCAATATACAAAGTGATTGTGGACTGGATATTTTTTACCTCTTACCACAGAATTGGGCATGTCAAGTAGTAACAATAGTAACAACTTTAGGTTTTATGCACTGTTAATTTTTGTACAAGATCAGGTTTTTTCTCCCTCATTTACTGTTCGCAGCTGTTTTTGCCCCATTGACTTCCATTATAACCACAGTTTTTGATTGGAAAGCTATAACACCATATAATCATACATTCTTGATTTTTGGTGTTTCTTCTCTGTTGGGAAGAGGTAAAATGTGTAATTTTTACATTTGATAACCAGGTGGCACTATTAACCCTTTAGATAGGCCTGTGCTAAAAAAAGTTTCTAGTTTCTAGCTTTTGTATAGAGTATAATAACTGCATATAAATGCAGGGAGAATTTTTTTTTAAATCTGATGCTGGACAAAAACTAACAATGCATCAGAGCCAGTGTTGTTATTAATCTTTGAAATGCTCAAGACTGTGATAAAAGGTCAAAAAAATGTCCAGACCACAATCACTTTTTAAAATTATTTTATATTGAAAGTTATTTTGTATTTTGTATTTTGTATTTATTTATTTTTTTTCAAATCAGTTTGAATCAGTTTTTAAAATCATTTTTGAACTTGGCAATTAAAGAGTGATATGAGTGATAAGAGTGACAATAAAACAATGGCAACAGCTCAACAATAAACATGGAATCAAGTAAACTTGCAACAGAACACATTTAATTTTATTTTACATTTGCTTATTTTATTTATTTCTAAAGAACTCTTCCGTAGCCTATTTTGGTGCACTTTAAAGGGATGGCTCACCCAAAAATAAAAATGCTGTCATCATTTACTCGCCCTCATGTTGTTCCAAACCTGTATGAGTTTCTTTCTTCCCCTGAACACAATAGAAGATATTGAAGAAAGTTTGTAACCAGGCTGCTTTGGGGGCACCATTGACTTCCATGGTAGGAATGTGTCTTTCTCATGTATTCAACATAACAAAGAAAAGCATACAGGTTTGGAAAACTTGCGGGTGAGGAAATTCTGACATATTTTTCATTTTTGGGTGCATTGTCTCTTTAAGCCATCATTCTAAACCAGTAACCACTTTACTGACAATTCTGAAATTCAAAAATGTAAAATTTTCTTTATTAATTTAATTTTTTTAAATGTCAAACTTTATATGACAGGATTATTTATTATTAATATAGCCTGGCTATAGCTAAATGATAAATTAATAACATTAATTAGGCTATATTAATTAAACGGTCTATTGTCTAGAAAAATATGTCTGCCAAGCTTTGATAATGGAATGTGATTCTTTGATGTATGGAAAATTATATTAATATATTATCCATAAAAAAAAACAAAAAAAAAACAATAGGCCTACCTTTAGAAGCATGGATGTGTCTGTCATCGCTGCTGCTTTAAGTCAGACAGTCTGAGACACTGAAATGCTTCTCTGCAAAGGTTGCAGTTTGCCTTAGGTTCATCGTAAGTTACTGGACAGACCCACTGATACCTTTTTTTCTATTCAGCCCTGTATCTGGAAATCCTCTTGCGTTCAAACGGTGGACGCGAGCTCGGAGAAACTCCGTCGCTATGGCAGCAAAGCCGCTAAAACGCAATCTTGTGCATCACGTCCCGTTTGATACAGGACGCGTCATTTTGCTTGTAAATAGGGAATGATTCCGTATTTCAAGGGATGGGTGGCAACCGATTCATTTGTTTCGTCCTGGCCGTCAGAATTGATCCATACAGCAGCACGCTAAAATATTGGTTGGGACAATTTTCCCATCTTAAAATATTGATTGGGACTAGTACCTAGCCTAGTCCCAGGGCTTACTAGGCTAGGTACTAGTACCTGGGACTAGGTACTAGGGGGGTACTAGTACCTAGTCCCAGGTACTAGTCCCATTGATTGGGACTCTAGCGAACAGAAAAGTTACATAGTGGAGTTTTAATGGCAATGATAAGGTTATTAGTCAATTATTTAAATGCCTTATTTTCAAAAATATAACTTTAGTCATTTCATGGGTATTTAACAATAGTCTTTTGCTGCAAAACCAACTAAGTCCATGTGTGCTTTTTTGACAAAAAGACATAGTAAAGAGTTGCAAAATCACTAAAGATGCAACGGGAAACATTGCAAACTTTGCAAATGATGAAAGCAGAATTCAAAATGTAACAATGAAGAGACTGATTCACACATTAGGGGGAGCTGAGATGCAAAGGGACTGCCACATCCGTTCCTGTCAGAGTTTTACAGAAGCACAAGGAGCACTCTTGTGTTTATTTGCTACTCGCAAAAAAATCCTGTCATTGCAACTGTAACGATGGAAGCTTGGCAAATGAAAGACGGCTCTTTCGCACAACGTCATTCATCTTGAAACCCCATGATTGGATTGATGGTTTCTGTGGATTTTTCTGACAAAGGGAAGTGGTATTTTGAGGTTTCTGCCAACAAACTGGTATTTCTGAATGGGCTGACGCTGGGATTTAGCGGATTTGAAATGAATGTATTTGATAAACGTACACTATGTGCTGAGAGCATTCTCGGTCAATATCATTATCTCATTTTTGATGGAGGTGGCGTTTAGCTGCTTTTGCATCTGAACTCTTCATATGTAGTTGGTAAATCAGCAGGAGCAGTTCAAGCGAATATCTTCGAAGGTTGGTTGATATACCAGGGGAGGCTAGGCTCCTTTGTCATGTTTCTTTTCTTAACTCTCCTAATCACTGGAAGTGAAATACAGATTTTTTTCAGTACTGATTTGTCTCCTCCTTCACTTCTCTATTCCCTCAGACTTGCCTTTGCACAGTTTTACGAAAGTTTGTAATTACATCGACCGATTCGGCAGTGAACAGAACAGTGGTTACGCTAACAGTTGTGAAATTGCAAACAAGAACTACACAATCCAAGGCATGAAATTAATAACCTTCTCCCATTTTTCACTTGAAAATGTATGGGTTATTCCTCCCTTGCAAGCCGTCACTGGGTCTGATTACTGAGAAGTCTTATTTTCCCATGCAGCCCTAACTCAAGACTCAAACAATGTCAGTCATGACCGTTTGTCTCAACCAAGATGGATATTGTATAGTCTGACATAAATTACATGTCGCACAGTCCCCAAGGCAGGCACCGGGGTCGTATCATACTGCACAACCTGACAAGCAACACCCGTAAAAGAACAAATCACACAGTGCTCAGTAGCTTGACACTAGTCTGCAAAATTAGCTGGACTATATTGCACTGTAGATTCCCTGCAACTGAGATTTGATCATGTCAGCGTGGCTTGTATTACAGTATGATTTTACTGTTCTCATCTTGTCCCAAACCTTAATGCTTGTCGTTTTTTCTTTACCTCTTCTCTTCCTCACTTTCTCACCTGTCTGAAGAGTATCGCAGGTGTCCAGGGAAAGTGTTAGAAAGTGAGTCTCCAGCAGTCACCAGTTAAAGCAGAGCTGGCTTTCCCTCAGGGAGACACAGACACACAGTTGGCTCTGAGCTGCTAATACTTTATTGATTTGCTCTATGGAAGAGGGCATCCAGCATTTTAAAGCTTCAGACTGACATCTTTTAAAATATACCATCCATAATACACACGCACACGCAAACAGCAAATCTGCAAATCTTTGGAAAAAAAAGCAAATCTGTTCACTATCTTTGTGGGGACTCTCCATAGATGTAATGGTTTTTATACCGTACAAACTGTACATTCTATCCTCCTACACTGCCCCTGCCTCTAAATCTTCCCATCCCAGGAAACATTCTGCATTTTTACTTTCTCAAAAAAAACCCTCATCCTATATGATTTATAAGCCTTTTGAAATGTGGGGAACGCTGGCTAGTCCCCACAATGTAGGTAATCTCAGGTTTTACTATCCTTATGGGGACATTTGGTGCCCACAATGTAATATAAACAAGGGCACACACACACACACACACACACACACACACACACACACACACACACACACACACACACACACACACACACACACACACACACACACACACACACACACACGTTTGTTTCCATGTTTTATGGGGACATTCTATAGACAAAGAGTTTTACATTAACCGTACCCCTAAACCTTCCCACCACAGAAAACGTTCTGCATTTTTAGGGTGTGTTCACACTTGCAGTTTGGTTTGTTCGGTTCATTTGGTCCAGACCCCAAAAAAAAAACCCAAAAATCATTTAGGCCTGGTCCGATTATTGTTTAGATTGGAATTTTTATCACCAAACCAAAAGATACCAAATCTAAAGACATAGGGATATGTTCACAATCTGATTGGTGAGCTTTTATGACATATTGCCTATTTTGAGACAGAACTTACTGAGCATCGAAAACAATGCTGTGTGTTGGGATAAATGAGCTCTTTGTGTGTGCATAGCCTGCACATGATTGCATTTTGACAAGCTGATAACTCGTGAAGAGCTTATAAAATGTTTAAAGGAGTCAAAACAGCGGCAGGAATCCCTCCGTCACACACACAAACACAAGTCTTGGGTTTCTGTTGCGTTTATATATCATTCGAACCGCATCAGAGTTAGTTTGGAAGCAGATCGAGACCCATCTTTTTACTGGTCTCGGTCTGCTTGTTGGGTGCACAGCAGGGTCCGGATGGCAGTGTTAACTTATGTTCAAATAAACCACACTAACAGAGCATTTGCACCAGGGTTTGTTTAAATCAAACCAAACTACTGTGAACAAGTGTTCCTTGTGGGGACAAAAAGTTCCCTTGCAAGGACAAGGATTTCTGATATTGCCATCTTTGTGGGGACAATTTGTCTCCATAATGTAGGCTTAACAGGAAACACACACACACACACACACACACACACACACACACACACACACACACACACACACACACACACACACACACACACACACACACACACACACACACACACACACACACACATTTATGTATTTGCTCTGATAATGCAGTGTTTATATATATAGTGACTTGAGGACTTTAAGAACTCTCCCAACAGTGTTAGAAAGTTAAAAAGGCTTGTAATAAAATACTAGCTTTAATAAATATGTTTATTTACTTTCAAAAATTGCCATATAAAATGTATTTATTTTTATTTTCACTTTCAAAAGAACATGTTAATAAACTATGCATGAAACCACAGGCTAATCATGTTCAAACATATTTATTCCAGTTCAAGTTTAAACAAAATCCTGTAAGGACTTTAGGGATCGTATATGAGTTTTTTTGCTTCATTAATAATTAATGTGAAGATCAAAGTACAGCTCAACTTTAAACTACTGATTTAGTCTAAATGTGTAATTATGGTCTATAAACAAATACATTTAAATGAAGGGAGATATACACTAAACATCACACTCTTGATTACTTACAAACAAGATGCAAACACTAAAAAGTTGTGAAATATATTGGACCATTTTTGTTGTAATCAAAGAAAAATACCTTTTTTTCATAATTTGACTGGATGGAAAAGACCAAAATTTAGACTGTTAACATAAACCATTAAAATTATATAGAAACAATCAATATGAATTCAATTAAATCCAATTAAAACATCTTGTCATTATCTAAGTGAGTTTCATTTTCAGAAAATTACCACTTAAGAATTGACGTATTTAAAAAGATAACACTTTATTTTAACGGTTAGTTATGAACTATTAACTAGTTGCTTATGAGCATGCCTATTACTAGGATATTGGCTATTTATTAGAATTTATAAAGCACATATTAATGCCTTATTCTGCATGACCTAAAAAACCATCCTTGAAAACCAGTGCCCCAACTAGAAGTACATTTTTTTAAAGGCTCACTGAAGTGCCTGGAAACACACCGCATTATTCAATGTGTTGACGTAATTTCCACTGAAACGGCTCCAGCTGTTAGCAGCTCCTCCCCTTTTTTGAAACAGCCAATAGTGTTTCGTTAATATACAGTTTGACTAGAGCGCAAGAGCAGACCTTCTCTCTCTGTTTGGTAAAGCCAGTTTCGTCTAACTGTTTATCATCATAATCTCCTCCATATCTCTTTGAAATGCAGCATTCTGTGCAGAATTCAAATGGGTCCGATATGTTTGTTGTCTGCGCGGACTCGCGCATATGAACCGCTCTGCGCTGTCGTGTCTGTAGTCTAAATTTAGACCAGAGCCGTTGGGGTATGTGCAGTGTGTGAAACTAACGTGAAAACAGACTTAATTCGCCTCAAATGAAAGCATATTTACACTGAATTGTTTCCTATCACATGCCTTTCACCATGTAGAAATTAGTAAATGTGTGTTAACAACTGACCGATTTCAGCGGCAGCTTCAGCAGTGTAGGGGGCGGGCTTTAGATTCTAGAGTGCATTTTGATTGGACCGAAGATTTGATGAGAAAGTGAGGTCTGCGATGATGTCACCAAAATCTGAGATTCGTTTTAAAGGAAGTGGGAGACTGGAAATTTTGAATGCTTATTTCTCCTAAATGCAAATTTTGTCATAGTTTTGGAATATACCAGCTTATTCATAACTTTAAGGCTAACACAGTCATACTAAAAGCTAAAAAAAATGGATTTTGATTTCAGTGGACCTTTAAACTTTTAAGTTAGAAAAATTGTTGTACCTGTTATCTTTTGAACATACACTATAATGCCAAAAGTTTTGGGATGCCTTCTTTTACATGTACAAGGACTTTAATGACATCCCATTTTTAATCCATATGGTTTATTATGGAGTTGGCCCACCCTTTGCGGCTATAACAGCTTCAACTCTTCTGGAATGGCTTTCCACAAGGTTTAGGAGTGTGTTTATGGGAATTTTTGACCATTCTTCTAGAAGCACATTTGTGAGGTCAGGCACTGATGTCGGACAGGAGGCCTGCCTTGCAGTCTCCGCTCTGATTCATCCCAAAGGTGTTCAGTTGTGTTGAGGTCAAGGCCAGTCGAGTTCCTCCACACCAAAACTCTCTCATCCATGTCTTTATGGACCTTGCTTTGTGCACTAGTGTGCAGTCATGTTGGAACAGGAAGGGGCCACCCTCCATTGCTGTTGTTCCAAATTGCTTTCACTTTTTTAAAATACTACTAACAGTTGACCATGGAATATTTAATATTGAGGAAATTTCCTGAATGGACATATTGCACAGGTAACCTATCACAGTACTATGCTTGAATTCACTGAGCTCCTGAGAGCGACCCATTCTTTCACAAATGTTTGTAGAAGCAGTCTGCTTGCCAATGTGCTTGATTTTATACACCTGTAGTCATGTGATTGGAACACCTGAATTAAATTATTTGGAGGGGTGTCAATATACCCCTATAATAATTTTGGCAATATAGTGTAGATCTGAGCTCAAATGGTTGAATGGAAGAATTCATAAATTCTTTGGAATACAGACCCGAGGTTGGCTTCCATTGTATATTTAAAAATGTCTAAAATTAAACTCTTTCAAATTAAAATAAAATGCCAAATGTTTAAAGTTGTGTTCCAAATCAGAAGTTGATATCTCAAAAATTGAGCCCCCTAAAAGGATTTAGTTCCACTTTTATTGTAATACAATGTCAGATTTCAAAACGGTTTGCTCAGGATTAAGGTTTAGTGTTTAAGCTTTCAATATTATATGGTGATACATAATTTATAATCATTACTAAAAACTTTGATATATAATAAAAAGGCAATACATAAACTGGCAAAGAATATTAATGATATTATTGATTTAATGATTTTTTAATGATTTTTAATGATGATGGAGAATGTTTGTAGCCTAAGGCCTTAGGCTACAAACATACTCCATCATCATTAAAAAAGTATATGTTTACACGACACTGCTTCTGATTTTTTGGCTGTTCATTTGCACAACAACAGCGTTTTGAGGGCTTGAAAATGCAAGCTTTTGAAAACGGTTTCAAAGTGAATGGTTTTGAAAACTATGCTTTTACTGCCTCCAGCCAAAACATAAATCTGTGCAAACGTTGATAAGCATTTAGCACTGATGATAGTCCAAGATGGATTGATTATTTATTTGTTATGTTTTTTTGTGCACAGTCACATTTTTGTTAGTGCACTTTGGTATTTTGTTATCATCTTTCATGTTTCATCTTCAGTAAACTATGTTTTTCAATGGACCTTGAACTTTGAATTTGTTTGGTGTGCGGATTCTTTTTTCTTTTCTTTTTTTTCATGTTTAATAAATAAAGCACAACTACTGGGAAACTGACAGTTAACAGGTTAATTAAGTAACAAAATGTGTATGTTCGATTTGACAGTTAATCATAATAAAGGGACATTTTCAGTGTTAAGAAGAATATAATAACTTATTTGTGTATGTAGATGCAGCATATGTAACTGTCAGGGACAGTGTTTTCTTGTTATTTTATAATTATTATACTTTAAGGTTTTATGAACTCATTAATTAGGAGTCTGGGTTTTGTGAACTGTATATTAGCTGTCTTTAAGTACAATTTACTTACATACAATATAATGTAAAAATTAAGTTATTGAGCACATGTTGTATTGCAAATCTTATTTGCTATTGAGTTTGGATACAGGTAAGGTTAGGGACAGGTTTGATGGTATGGCTAGGTTTAAGAGTGTAAATCAAAGGGGTAATCTAGGACTCGCAAAGCGTACCACCCATAGGGGCTGCCATTGCTAACCAAGCCATCACCTGCTGTTAGCATTCCATTGACTCCCATTCATTTTTGCATCACTTTGACAGTGGATAATTTTACGTCTGAGGCGTTTAAAGGGGGGGGGTGAAACACTCAGTTTCAGTCAATCTCATGTCAGTCTTGAGTACCTATAGAGTAGTATTGCATCCTTCATATAGTCAAAAAGTATTTAGTTTTATTATACTTATAAAATAAATATAGGCTGTATCGAGTCTTTCCGGAAATCGTGTGGGCGGAGCTAAAGAATGACGAGCGCGCACAAAGCGGTGACGTCCTCAAGCGTGGAGAAGAAAACGCTACCCTTAATAAACCATAGCTATCAATCAGATTCAACTAATACATATATGATCCAGAATCAGATCCAGAGGCTGAAATAAATTGAACAGGAGAACATCAGGACATCCGTCTCTGTGGTATGGACTGTATTTAGTGGACTGTCAACATTTGTGTGTGTTTACTCGTGGTTTATGATGACACGATTTAGTTTATAAACTATTGTATGCGACTAAACATTAGCAGTAGCAAGCAAAACAATTTTGCACGTCAGACTAGTGTAACGTTATACATAGAACAACAATGGAGTAACCGTTAGCACATTTGAATGACGAAGCCCGCTTTGTGAGAACGCTAGGTTTATGTTTGGGTGGTTTTACAATAAACAAACTGACACCTATATTGGTCAGCTAAACAAATGTATTTAAACACACACCATAGATCGCATGCTCCATTGATAAATTAACTAACGTTATACACGATCGTGTTGTTTACTGATGTTTACTTACGCGACGATAGCCAACAACATAGACATTTGAAGCAGTTTTACTCACTGCCTGTTTCCAAAGCACGACCATGAACCTTTATCGCTGGGACCGCTCCCTCAAAAACACACTTCTTTGGTAACATTGTTGATTTCGTGAAGTCCAGTGACAGCAGTGACCATGGAGATCCACTTTTGCGACACGACCGAAACGTGATGTTGTGACCCTTCCCGTCATTTCTGCGTGAGAATCCGGAAGGTTTTTTTGACACAGAAATACTCCATCAAACGTCCAACTTAGTTTTTGAAACTTTGTCTATGTTTAGGATGGGAATCCAAGTCTTTAACAGTGTAAAAAGCTCAGTATGCATGAAACAGAATTTCATTTACGCATTTGGCAGATGCTTTGGATAAAAGCATCTGCCAAATGCGTAAATGTAAATGTATACAAATGAAAGTGAATATAAAGGGTTTTTTCAAATTTTTTAATACCATTTAGCATATCCCCGTGAGCAGTAAGTAGTGATTTTATCCACTTATTGACTGTCTAAACAATTTCTGATTAAACTGGAAGTTTCTTAGTGAGACAACATGAACGATAATATCCCCTGTGTTGTCTAGAGCCAACGCAAGATGCTAGTACAGTAATAATTGGAAACTCCTAGTAGTATGCATCAGTATGACAAATGTCAAAGTTAATATTATTTCCTGCCAGTGTTGTCATACAAATCTACAAAATACAGCCGTAGATACATATGGCAATCCCTTCTGTCGGATATAATTATACTTAAGCCTATAGGCTATTTTCATCATAACACACATCTCAGAAGCTAACTATGTTAGATTAGTTGCTTACAGATCGCTCACGCGATCCTTCTAGCTAATGAAATCTCCACCACTTAAGCTGAAACGGTAGTAATTTGACAAGGCATTGTCAATTTGTTTAAAAAAACAAACAAACAAACAAAAAAACTGTAGGCTACTGTACTGTACAAACAACATAATTGTGCACTAACGTTACCCAGTTCACTGTTTAGAGTTTGTGAATCAAAGTGAAGAAGCTATCATTGTAAAAATCAAACGGTGACACATTACAGTGATTATTTATTTTTTTAAATGCTAAAAACAAAGTTGTGACTGCTGACAATATAAGTTAACGTGTAAAGTTAGTTATATGCTAGTTCACATGTAGGCTGAAGTTATAGTACTTACGTTACGTTTTGCAGGTCTTACTGAAAATAAATACTAAATTTACCACTCAAAAGTGTCCATTTCCAATCTCAAAACAATTGGCTGTTCCTCAAAATCTTTATCTTCGTCAGGAACAGGATCGAACACAAGGTTAGATGCATAATCTCTCCATGATGGACGATACAGTAGAGGTGTTTCTGTCACTAAACTGAGCCGCGCAGTAAAAGAGCCAATCAGAGCCGAACTCCACATTAATATTCATGACCCTTCCAAATAAAGCAAAAACAGACCATTACATCCTAGGGACAATTTCTGGGCTTGTAAATGGACCTGTAAAACCGTATCTGAACAATTTGAACCCTTAAAAAAGCCACATACCCTATATGTAGATATCAGATATCAACCTTTTATTGAAGCTGGTGCTTTGCTGTGCAAAGAGACATTTCGAAAAATTTAAGCTGCGGGTACATGCGCTTTTGCCACAGAGAGCTATTATGTCCTATAAATATCTATGATAATCTGTGCAGATTTCAGTTGATGATGCTGTTTGAAGTTACCAATAAAGAAATATAAATGGATGAGAAAGAAAAGAGCTGGATGATCTTTATTTTGAAAATAAATATTAAAAGCACGATAAGCTGCAAAAGAGAACTGAATTATACTGACAGGATGCTGTCCGCCTGCTCCGAGTGCAAACATCACGTACAAATGTCTCTAAACGGACAAATAAACTCAGAAATACATCATCATGCCAAGTAAACACAGTAGAGGTGTGTGCTCTCTCTCTCTCTCTCTCTCTCTCTCTCTCTCTCTCTCTCTCTCTCTCTCTCTCTCACCCCCCAAACACACAGAAGAAGAAGAGTATTATGCTCTTCAGTCGTTAGCAACTTCACAGCGAAAGCCCTGCACAATTAATTCCATATTGCATCTTGCATATTTGTTTGTTTTAACTGTCTGTAGACCAAATAGCTAAATATAAGACGCTTGAGCCTATGCCTAACAGTTTAGGAGTTATGAGCCATTTCATACTTTTGACCGCTGTAGCACCCCGTCAGGCCAAGCAGGGCACACCTCTGTGACTTTGTAGTCGGTGTGAGTACTACCAGCTCTAAAAGTTTCAAGTCTGCCTGGTCAGTTTAAGGTGGAGAATAATGCATCATGAGAAAATTAAGAATAACATTAGAGTTTCAGCACTTTGTGTTTGAACCCCTAATTGTATTGCTTAAATTTTATTAGAAAATGTTTTTTTTTCTTAAATAATATTATGTAATGTTTTTACTATGGATCTTTTGGAAAATGACTCTTCATAAATGAAAAAACAACTCTTTGGTCAAAAAACATTCTGACTCCTAAACTAGAGAAATGAGATATACTGCAGTGTATATACTACTACATTATAGCTTAAAGGCCCACTGAAATCAAAATTAATTTAGTATGACTATGTTAGCTTTAAAGTTACGAATAAGCTGGTGTGTTCCAAAACAATGACAACATTTGCATTTAGGAGATATGAGCATTCAAAACATACAGCCTCTGACTTCTGTTAAAACTAATGACAGATTTTGATGACATCATCGCAGACTTCACCATCTCTTTAAATCTCCTGTCCAATCAAAAAGGCTCTCATGAATCTAAAGCCCGCCCCTTCACTGCTGAAGCTGCGGCTGAAATCGGTCAGGTGTTCACACATTTACTCATTTCTACATGGTGAAAGCAGTGGCGGCTACTGGTCTGTCAGAGAGGGGAAGCTCATTTTTAGCCAATTATCAATGAACGATCTAAAAAAATATTAAACTCTGTAAAACTGAAACAAGGAATGTGGTGTATAATTGTGTGAAATGTATGATGAAAATCAAGCAATTTCGCCAAGCAAATATCAAAGAAATAGGTTGCAGAAGTTTTTATTTCGACTGAACTTGAGAAATCCGTGATGGGACTGAGCGTGAATAGCTTCAGTGATTCCTTATAGTACAGAATCGCTGTCAGTCAAAAGGAGATGCAGACCCTCCAATCATCACGCAGAAGCTCAGCGTCCGGGCCAGCCCACTCCCCATTCACTCCCAGAGACGCTGAGCGTCCGTGGGCGGGACATAATCGCAGCGTTTATCCAATGACCGTCTAGTTTCGAAGTGCTGAAAAAAAATGTTCAAAGCAGCCCCATTGAAGTCAATGGACGCTGGGCTTCAATAGGGAAATGCACTGTGACGCTGCGGGAATGTATGGGAAGGAAATCGAGTCAGCCGACCTGCTATATGTAACTGATTCTGAACGAACTCGTCTTTGAGATGAACGTTTTCTACCGCATTTTTAGTCAATACAATGTTAATATAATAGTACATATTTGACCATTAATTTTGTGACATTATAAGGGAAGCCGAGCTTCCCTTGCAGTCTTAAAGAAATCGCCACTGGGTGAAAGGCACATAGCACACACTCCTATATATGCGATAGGAAAAAATTCAGTGTAAATATGTTTTCAGTTGAGGCAAATTAAGTTTGTTTTCACCTTAGTTTCACGCACCGCAGCAGCACACACACATACCAACGGCTCTGGTCTAAAGTTAGACTACAGATACGAGAACGCAGCGCGGATCATATGCACGAGTCGGCAAACAAAAGTCAGACAACAAAACATGTCGGACCCATTCGAATTCTGCACAGAAAGCTGCATTTGAAAGTGATATGGAGGAGGTTATGATGATAAACAGTTCGACGAAACTGGCTTTACCAAACAGAAAGGCTCTAGTCAAACATATGTTAACGAAACGCTATTGGCTGTCTCAAAAAAAGGGAAGGAGCTGCAAACAGCTGGAGCCGTTTCAGGGGAAATTACGTCAACACATTGAGGCCATGTCCATACTAATACGTTTTCATTTGAAAACTTATATTTTTCTCTCCGTTTTGGCCTTCCGTCCACACTGAGACAGCGTTTTAAGTCAATGAAAACGTATCGTTTTGAAAACGCTCTCCAAAGTGGATAAATTTGAAAATGCTGTCTTCGCGTCGTAGTGTGGACTGTGAAAACGGAGGCTTTTTAATATGATGACGCATTTTTAGCCATGTGATGCAATCATATGAGCATTTCACACTCTATATTCATGTGTTACTCGCAGCAACAACTCCACCTCACTGTCGGCCCATTTTAAAAACTCAGTGCCTTTTCTCGACATTGCAGCAAAATTTCAAAGAGTAAATAAACAAGTAGCGGAAATGACGCAAGTCGAAGCGTCTTGGATTTGCTCA
Organism: Pseudorasbora parva; assembly: GCF_024679245.1. Taxonomy (NCBI): domain Eukaryota; kingdom Metazoa; phylum Chordata; class Actinopteri; order Cypriniformes; family Gobionidae; genus Pseudorasbora; species Pseudorasbora parva. The sequence continues at coordinate 23,105,397 of NC_090190.1, forward strand.
TGCGCAGTACGGGGATGTAAGCGTTTTCAGACGTTTCAGTGTAGATGAACATTTTTTTGTAAAACGATTGAAAATGATAGTGTGGACGCGGAGCGTTTTTAGACGAAAACTCTGTTATTAAATTTATCCGGATTAGTGTAGACGTAGCCTGAATAATGCGTTTCAAGGCACTTCCGTGGGCCTTTAAAATCTTGATGAAAAGAAAACTTTATGTAAACTATATTCATATAAATGTATTTAGGTAATGTTTTAGTTGATATATCAATGGCATTGGATTTGGTGGCTTGTCAAGTTATCCAAAGCACAAAATTTTCGAAGCGAACAAAATGAATTTCACATCCCACAGAGTAGAAAATTCGAGGGCTGATCCTAGATCAGTATTTTCCTCCGAGACACTTGCGGCGTCTGTGCCCAGATGTGACAGTTTTGTCCATTGTGCCTTGAGCTTTGAAGGAAATCCTGTTCAAAAATGCACAATTCGGTGAACACTGCTTTAGAAAGAGATCTGTGATTGTTTGCTGGGGTCCAGAGAGGCGTCTCTGACCAGTTGGCATTGCCATCTTAACCCATTCTCGTGCTACTCCCTATTCAAGCGCCGCCTGAACAGCCTGCAGCTCCGTAAATGCCAAAATCTGCATCGCCTCCGAGTTCCAAAGAACACAGGCAGTGAGCCTGCAGGGTTTAAACCCATGAGAGTGAAACAGGAAGGGGAAGAGGATGAAAGGGAAATGAGAATGAAAGCCGAGATGATACAGACTGAACTGAATATTTGCTTTTTGTTTTGCAAAAAAAGACAATTGATTTGCTGCGACCTGCTGATGTCCTTCGAATAACATCCAAGGTGACTGTGGTTCGGAATAAAGTCACATTGATACAAAAAAGCTGAATAGATGCAACAAAGCATTTATTCCGTTTTAAACAGTGGGATGAAAGAAGGGCGGCTGAGAGAATAAACTAATGAGCTTATTTAGATCAAGGCCGATTTGACACGACTGTCATAGCCCTTCTCAAAGATAGCGCAAGCTACCCTGCCACTTCCAAAAGAATCAAAATCATTGATGTAAAACATTGATTAAAATGCACATTTGGTACTTTTTCAATCCGCTGTTTGCCTCTGAATGATGTGTTTGGCATGCGCATGAAACCAGTGTGTCTCATTAGTATTAATTCATAAAGCATGGCTTAACGGCGTTAAATTAATTAAATGCGATAACAACATTGGCTGTATACTCTTTAGCTTAAATTTCAACATAAACAGCGGAAATGATGTTTTTGACAGTAACAAAGGGTTTTCCCATTTTATTTTATTATTGATGAACAGGAATCCTGCAATGGCATTATATTGGACTCTAGCTCTTCTCACATAAAAATTCCAATGATTGTAGTTCTGACGAGTCTTGTGAACTGCACGGAGGATTCATAAATATAGGATGATTTCAGGGTGATTGGGACACATTTTGCCATTGGGATGACTTGGAAAAATTCTCCCAATCCCTGAATTCACCATATATATATATATATATATATATATATATATATATATATATATATATATATATATATATATATATATATATATATATATATATATATATATACACACACACATATACACACAAACACACACACACACACACACACACACACACACACACACACACACCTAAAGGATTATTAGGAACACCATACTAATACTGTTTTTGACCCCCTTTCACCTTCAGAACTGCCTTAATTCTACATGCCATTGATTCAACAAGGTGCTGAAAGTATTCTTTAGAAATGTTGGCCCATATTGATAGGATAGCATCTTGCAGTTGATGGAGATTTGTGGGATGCACATCCATGGCACGAAGCTCCCGTTCCACCACATCCCAAAGATGCTCTATTGGGTTGAGATGTGGTCACTGTGGGCGCCATTTTAGTACAGTGAACTCATCGTCATGTTCAAGAAACCAATTTGAAATGATTTGAGCTTTTTGACATGGTGCATTATCCTGCTGGAAGTAGCCATCAGAGGATGGGTACATGGTGGTCACAAAGGGATTGACATGGTCAAAAACAATGCTCAGGTAGGCCGTGGCATTTAAATTATGCCCAATTGGCGCTAAGGGGCCTAAAGTGTGCCAATAAAACTTCCCCCACACCATTACACCACCACCACCAGCCTGCACACTGGTAACAAGGCATGATGGATCCATGCTCTCATTCTGTTTACGCCAAATTCTGACTCTACCATCTGAATGTCTCAACAGAAATCGAGACTCATCAGACCAGGCAACATTTTTCCAGTCTTCAACTGTCCAATTTTGGTGAGCTTGTGCCAACTGGAAACCGTGAAAATAATAATGTAATGAAATGTCAATGTTATATCAATTGTCATATCAAACTATGTTTATATACACTGATCAGGCATACCATTATGACCGCTGAGAAGTGAAAGGAATAACACTGATATCTCTTCATCACGGCACCTGTTAGTTGGTGGGATATATTAGGCAGCAAGTGGAGTTTGTGTGTTAGAAGCAGGAAAAATGGGCAAGATTTGAGTGAGTTTGACAAGGGCCAAGTTGTGATGGCTAGACTGGGTCAGAGCATCTCCAAAACTGACTTGGCCTCCAAATTCCCCAGCTCTCAATCCATTTGAGCATCTGTGGGATGTGCTGAACAAACATGTCCGATCCATGGAGGCCCCAACTTGTAACTTACAGGGCATAAAGAATCTGCTGCTAACATCACATCTTGGTGCCAGATAGCACAGCACACATTGAGGGGTCTATTGGAGTCCATGCATCAATGTTTCAGGGATATAAGATATACGTTATATATATATATATATATATATATATATATATATATATATATATATATATATATATATTGTGTGTGTGTGAGTGTGTGTGTATGTTTAAATACAAATAATAAAGAAAACTAATGGAATCATTCTGATGAAGCAGAGGACAGCAGGGGCAGATTATTGATGGCGGAGGTTGAGAAGGGTTTTTAAAAGAAGCGGAGGAGGGAAAATGAAGTTGAAACCAGTGCTGCCTTCCCTTCGCCTCTGTGTGTGTTTGATAAAATCATGCGCTGGGCCCGTGGGTCTCGCTCTCAGCGAGGTGATGGAAATGCGCTGCTCCTAATCTCCTAATGTATGTTCCTTCGTCCTTGGCCGGGGCACATGGGAGAAAGATGGGGCCTTATCAGCGTTTATGAATTTATGGAAAATATTTCTGCACTGACAATTTTCAGCTCTCTCTCGATTTTCCTCCATCGTTCTCTCACCCACCCACCCACTCACTCGCATGCTCGCTCTCTCTCTGGCACTTTCGTCTAACGTTCCCGACCAACTTCATACGAGTTTTAGCGGAGGACGGAAATCTGGCAAAGTGGTTGGCAGGAGTTTCTCCGTATTGGAGGGCTGTTTCTAGAATGAATGCTTCTTTTTAGACCACATACATTGACAAGCTAATGACGTTGATATGAGGTCTATTAATACACACTCCTAAGAGCCCACTCACTTTTACAATACGTGATTTCATTGTCACAATGAGCTGAGCAAAAGATGACAAGAAAACATGGTAGTTAATGAGCATGGCAAGTTAATGTGCTAATTACTGAACTTCAAATAATGACATTGGAGATGTTTTAATTATTTCTATTAGTATTAGAGTTAATTAAAGGAGCGACAGGCAGAAACTCCCTAGTACGGTTTGCCAATAATCTGCATACCATAGTGTCTGTCGTTTTACAAGTGTCTTTAAAGAATGCTCTGGTTTCAATATGGCGAAAGTCCATTATATATTCTAATGCAGAGGCTGTGGGAATTATGTTAAATATGTAATATTTCCCTCTTCTGGCTTTCTCTCTCTCTTTTAAAAGTTGTGAAAACACTATCGTGGAGTTTTTTTCAACCCAAGCAATCCATCTATCCGTCCATACCTAACAACCAACCACCCACCCATACAAACACACACGCACGCACACACGCACACACACACATCCACCACTCCATCCAATTACCATCCATCTATCCATCCATCCATCCAATCAATAAATAATGGACTGGTATTGCCCCATGGACTTCCTATTATTATAAACCACTGAAGGAACCAAAACTGAAGCAGAAGAAAGAAATGCATACAGGCAAACAGAATTTTCATTATTGGGCCTTTTTATGAATTACCACCATCTTTATTTTCTTGTGGTACACTGATTCAGTTCAATCAGTAAATATGGAACAGTACAATTTCTGACGTCAGATTTCCAGCAGCGCTCTGTCACGATCCATTTGTCTGACCTCCTGTCTCTCCTCCACCACCTGTCAGGGCCTGAAAATGGGCTCTAGAAAAATGAGCGTGTGAAAAATTTCATTTGGGTCATGGTCCCTGGCGCTCACACCCTTCATCTGAGAGGAGGCAGGCTTCTACATGTGCCGGGAGAGGAAGGAGGGGGAGAGGGAAATTAATAACTTCTGAGAAATGGACCCAGAGCCTCCAGGAAGCTTAATCGTGATTACAGCAGCATGGGCGGCGGGTGCGAGTGGAGCTGTGATTGTACATCGGAGGTGTTTGTAAGGTTCAGACATTATTACTATTTCATGCTTTGAAGTATGTCAAGCAGTACCGGCCACCAAAGAGCTTAGCTTCTTTACATCATAATTTAAGATGTCTGAAACTATTTCAGTATTAAAACAAATAGTTCAGGATCCTATATGTTAAAACTATAATAGACTATATAAACTATTTGTTTGTTTGATTTATTTATTTTTAAAGGGGGGTCTGATGTCATTTCATAATGAGAATATGAATGATAATAATTAGTGACACTGAAGACTGGAGTAATGATGATAAATTCAGCTTTGATCACAGAAACAAATTGCACTTATATATTCACAAAGAGTACAGCTGATTTACATCAGAATAATATTTCACTGTATTAGGTTTTTTACATCCTTGCGAAAATATCGGGCCCCCTTGAACTTTGCGATCTATGGAGATTTAATGCACAAGTCATACAATTGCTATACAATATAGGAGAAAAATATTATAGATATTAGTGGTTATTGGTTATTTGGTATCTTATCAAATTAAAAGCAAGAGATGCAATAAATTATATCAGTCAAAAAATGGTATTACGACATTTCTGTGTCCCCCTCACTTCTGAAAAGATGGCTACGGCATTTTTTGGGGGTTTACCACTTATACAAACTTAGTTATGTGTTTTGTAGCTTGTTTGCGGTACACCTTGTCACATACACACAGCTTTTAGACATGTTTTTTGTTATAAGTAAGAAATGACAAGGTTGAGCGTTGGATTGTTTTCCCCCTGGTTTGGGCATGGCCTAAATGCGCTCTGTCTCTATAGGCACTTCTCCAGGATGAGCGCGTACACACTTCAACCAGAGCAAGAGCAACAGCGCATCCATCAATGCTTGGTTTGGATTACGGAAGCCGTCTGCAGCGTTGTCATGTTGTTTTTAGACCAAAAAAAATCAACAATGTCACTAAATACGTGTTTTTTTGGTTGTGAGGGAAATATGTCCTTGTTCAGCTTCCCAAATAACCCAGTGTTAAGGAACTAGCAATGCAGTTTGTTTTTCCTGGGGCAGCAACAGAGTTCTGCAAGTATTTTTGTTTGTGTGTTTGTTGAAACCACAGGCGGTGTGTGATACTGCATCAAATGTTTGTGTTTTGTTGTCAATCATCGCATGTACGGACATGTGGTGGATCGAAAATTATCCAGGGATAATGGCGTGATGTATTTGTGTGTGTGTGTGTGTGTGTGTGTGTGCCCTTGTTTATATTACATTGTGGGGACCAAATGTCCCCATAAGGATAGTAAAACCTGAGATGACCTACATTGTGGGAACCAGCCAGCGTTCCCCACTTTTCAAAAGGCTTATAAATCATATAGGATGAGTTTTTTTGAGAAAGTAAAAATGCAGAATGTTTCCTGTGATGGGTAGGTTTAGGGGAAGGGGCAGTGTAGGAGGATAGAATGTGCAGTTTGTACGGTATAAAAACCATTACGTCTATGCAGAGTCCCCACAAAGATAGTGAACAGACAGATGTGTGTGTGTGTGTGTGTGTGTGTGTGTGTGTGTGTGTGTGTGTGTGTGTGTGTGTGTGTGTGTGTGTGTGTGTGTGTATGTGTGTGAGAGAGAGAGAGAGAGAGAGAGAGAGAGAGAGAGAGAGAAATACATCTAAGTGAAAAATCAAACTTGTTTCTTTATTAAAATATAAAATTCATAAATTTATACATTTATCAATATGCCTGTGTGAGTGTGTGAGAGAAATAAATTCAAATGAACAATCAAACTGGTTTCTATATTAAAAAATATAAAATTCATTCATTTATACATTTATCAATATGTCATAGTCTACCATATGTCTTAGTTAAAGCTCGTAATACAAAGTCTTTCTACATGAAAGCAGAATTTTTCAATGTGTGACAGCATCCTGTATCATAACTGTATCATAACTAAGTCTCTGCAGTTTGTAACAAACCAAACCGTGTGAAACCCGGTAAAAACTCGGGGAGTTATGATCATTGTAGTTAAGAATACATCTTCCTCGGCAGAAATAAATGCAGGGGGCGGCGCATTGGGGACCCATCCAAGATGGCGCCGTGCTGTTACGTCCGCTCCAATAGACAGCGTAAGTCTATGGGGCGTCTACGTATATTATGTCTTTGAGCATAACTGGTAGCGTTAGCATTTTGAAAGAGGCACTTTCAAGACTTTTTGAAAGTGTTGTTAGCAGAAGATGTGATGTTAGCAGCAGATCCTTTATGCCCAAGTTGAATACGGAAGGTGATTGACCCAAACTTTACTTTAAGTTTTAAATATGGATATTTTTCGAACACAAACGCATCAATTAACTTCAAACGGCCTTCCACAGAGCAATGTGGATCACAATGATGGACAGATGCATTTTTATGGATTCCAAAAACAAGAACAAGAACAACAATCACTGCCATTATAAATCTTTGAAGAGCAAGGACTTTTTAAATATACCTCCAATTTTATTTGTCTCAAAGAAGAATGTCATATACACCTGTGATGACTTGAGGGTGAGTAAATCATGGGCTAATTTACATTTTTGGGTTAACTATCCCTTTAAGAAAATAAGTACATTTTGGCTTCATGTTGACAATGAAAACCATATTAGATTGGAAAGTTTACTTTATTTGAACTCCCATCATCCACCCTATTATTATCCACCACCAACTTAGAGGAAACTATTTAAGTTGTGCATTTGATTTCCATTCAGAATGCTGCATTCAAAAGTGCTATATTGCCAGCAGCCTATATCTAAAAGTTTGCATTCAGATGCAAGAGTTCTCCCAGGATACAACACTTTTTTCTTTTGTGACTGTCATAGCAATTCACCCCAGGCCCTGATGCTCATTCAGGCCCTGATCTGCATAAAGACTGTCAGATGGACTTTTGATTTAAGAAGCTTCTTTTATCCTCTGTTCTCTTTAAGCCGTGGCACTAAAGTCCGTTCCATGAGAGCGCTCATGCATACAAACCTGACAGTCGGAAAACAAACGCTCATGTTCTCTTCCGGACGATGGAGCTGCAAACTTGTTCTTCAGCTGGTTGTTGTTTGAAACAGTCAAGCGGAAGAAACAACGCTCTTTAAATTTCAATTGCAGATGGAGGGCAGCTGTTGACCTTCGACTTAAGTTATTTTGCAATGCATGCAACGAAAAAGTATAATTATTAAAGTGCCATCTTTTTTATGTACTTCTGAAAATGGGCCAGAGACTACCCAAGTCTTAAAGCAAAAATGCTAAAAAAAATTATATATATATATATATATATATATATATATATATATATATATCTCCAGATATTTAAAATATGAAGGAAAAACATCCCTGCAGTGAATGTTTTATCGGTTTTTTTTCTTTCCGTGATATATTGTATCATTTTATATTTGAAACAAACCGTTCTGAGACTTTGGGTTGGAGATCCAAACAAAGCTTTAAAGGCCACTGAAATAAAAAATTGAAGTTTTTTAACTTTCATTATGACTACACTCTAAACAATTCTGGGTTAAAACAACCCAATTGCTGGGTTAGTCCATATTTGACCCAGCATTAGGTTAAAGCAACCCAACATTTTTTAGAATGTATGTTAGCATTAAAGTTATGAATAATCTGTGTGTTTGTGTTTTTTGTGTTCCAAAACAATAACAAATATTTGCATTTAAGAGATATAAGCATTCAAAACTTACAGTCTGTCACTTCCGCACCACTCCATACTCCATACTCCAATGGGATTTGAACCAGCCTTAAATGGCATGGGAGAAGGTTAGCTAACTTTGTGAAGTTTGCTTATACAACTCTGGCCTCCCAACTCCCAATGTCCACACGTCACAACACCAATGTCCTACTCGCACCAATATGAGCAAGATTTGAACCAGCATGGGAGTCAGGTGTGCTAAAAAGGACACTGACGACAGCAGCCTTGAGAGCAGGGGGTGAAGTGTGTCTGAACAGCTCTTATAATCTAGCTTCAGTTACATAAGGTCTTTCTCATTTCTCATTTCTTTCTCAAAAATGACTGGCATTCCTTATATTAGTGTCTTTAACTCTACGTGTCTATTCTTCTACCGTGGCTCATTAAATCTCTGGGTTCTGTGTGGTTCTAAATTAATAAATATATGTTCTTCTGTTGATAAATAAGGCCAGCTGAGCAGAAACCGGACAGATGTTATAGCAGCTTTGGGTTTGTTTTTATGAATTGCGAAAACAATACAAAAACCCTGAGACTCAAATTTACTCTTAATGGCTGCCACCTGTTTTGATGATTGAAAAGTGAAATTTTGCTGAACAGCCCAGAAAACTACATGTCAAGCTTGAGAAAAGTGTCACATCTAAGAAACTTTATGTTGGTCCTTATTCATATCTATTATTGTTCATACTGAAATAGGTATTATTCTTCAATTTGTCATCATTTACTCTACAGCTATAAATTAAACCTTAAACCTCAAATGTGACTTGTTGAGAAGTATGCTGTTTAAGCAATCAGACTTTCGCATGGAGAATGATAAATCCAGCGAAACGAATCCCATAGATTTAAATTGAAAGAAGGACCGGAGCTGTATGTAGAGACTAGATTTCCAACCCTTCTCACATTTTCTTCCATTGAATGTAAAATTCCGGGCAAAAATGAATGAGAACAAAAGAAGTAAAGAAACCGACAGATAATGTCTTCAAGACATTGAGCAATCAAAATCGAAATGTCCCTGAGATGCAACACTTGGCATTTTGTGTTTGTTGATGTCTTTGTAATACTTGTAGGTATTTTTTTCATTTGCAGCTGTTCGTTTTAAAACTGTCTCGCTGTATGTAATGCAGTTTGTGTGTGGTACCCTGGTGGCAGACATTAGAGGTTTAATAACCGTGTCAGCGTGATTAATAATGGTGGAGTGCCCAAGCAGAGCTGCCATCATCACTGCACTGATTACACCTGCTTTAAACTACATTACCCACAGTGAACTCTGCCCTGCCCCAACACCACAGCAATCATTTAAGCTTACTGTATAAATTTGAGCTTAGCAAGAGATCCATCCCAGATGTCCAAAACAAAAGTCAAAGTGTAATTTCAGTTCATTGTGTTTGGATTTGGTTTTCTGTTTTCACCCTACCTGAGTTAGCTCGTTTATTTGTCACCATGGATTCTGATTTGATTAGACATTGTTTTCAGCTGTATCCTAATTAGTTATCTTTGTTTTCTTCCAATATACAGTATATCTGCCTCTGTTTCAGTCTGTTGTTGTCGGTTCTCGTTAATGTTAGTGCGGAGTTTGGTTTGGGTTTCCTTTGTATTAATTTTTTTTTTTGTTCAAATCCATTGTAACATGTATGACTGCCTAAATGGCCCATTGACAGTGCAGTATTTAATTTAGTAGTCCACATTATCTAGTCTTTCTAAAAGAAAAAAAACTAAACTAAACTAAAAGCACATTATGGGAATTATTGTAACAAAATAGACAAAGCTCCTGGCCCAACAGGTGCATCAGAGCTTCAGTTAGCGTCAAGCTACATAACACAATTTAAAATATTAAAATGACACCTTCCTTCTTTATGTCACTTTAGACCACCATCGTGTGTTTGTATTAGTTTCCTGTCGCGAAACAATTTATTGATATAAAATAGTCCAAATCACATGAAAAATCAAACAAAAACCTTATTCCATGGTTATTGTGTGTTTATTAGCGTCTTAGTTCACGCGTAGAAATGTAGAATTGGCTCGTTCTTCACAGAGCCAGAATGAGGAAGTGTCCACACGAGGAGCACGTCATGCGGAGGGCAGTGTTAAGCATGTCATATTATTGGCAGCTCAGTGAGCAAATGAACGCCTGATGACTCATATCTGACACATATCATCAAGAGGAGACCCAGAGAGAGCTATGTGCATTTTTTTTTAGCTCTTTTAGATTGAATAATTCAGTGAGAAATTAATAGAAATGTCATTCTGAATGACTAAATATTTTGCAAACATGTGATATATGTCAATATTTATCCAAATATGAGCACTTTTGAACTAAGAGCTAAACTGAAAGCTGTTCTTTGCGATCTGTGTGAATACAAATGAGCTGCTGCAGACGAGAGAGAATGAACGTGCGTCTGATATTACATTCAAAATATCTTTCATAATGGATCGATTATAATGCACTCCTGACATAAAATAAGAAATTAATGTCAATGCAACCCAGTTTTATCATAAACAACGTTCAAATATCGAAGCTGGAGTCTTTAATCTGTTTGATGATACTGAGTTTGTCCAGATAAAGTAAGAGTGTTATGTTTTAAAGGGTTACTTCAGCGATTAGCATATGGCTTTGTATCAGTAGAAACCCTGGAGTATAATCAAATGATTGTGCTCCCCCCTCTTATATCCCCCTGAGAGGAGAGATTTATACATTTTATTTCTGGAAAAATTCCTCCCGTGACGTAAATTGACAATATTTGCGTCATCTTTAGAATGTTTGTCCAGAGGCTAAAGACTACAGCCAGCAGAGGGAGCTATTTTCACATGTTTTCAACTCGCACATGGGGAATGGGATATTACACTCACAGCTCAGCTCAGCAGCAGGCATTCATTTAAACGGATGCTAAGCAATGTAAGTGTTTTAACATCTCAAATTAATTTCTACGAAAGTTAAGCTTCCAAAAGCATGAACTGAAAACGCGCCAGACTGAAATCGCGTTGTGAATGTATGCCGCGAGTGTGATCGTGATTACCTCAGCTCTCATCACGAGAGCTCATCAGCTCATTTATGACGTTAAATGTAATCTGACTCCTAATCTGAGTAAGTGCTGTGAGACTCATGCGGCAACTTGATCGTTAAGTTGAACAGACACGTTCAGTATTTAATTGCAATGTCTGTTCGCTAACTCAAACTCAGTCACTGTAATCCAGTAGTGGTGGCTTTGGGAATGGCCTCACAGGGCAGCGAAGCATTCTGGGAATTGTAGTCTTTCATCCCCATGAGACAAAAATACATTTTCGGTCTTTTCTCAGTCTAGAAGGCACCAAATTCAAAAATAATTTCACATTTCTACTACATTAATGACCCAGTTTAAATATAGATTCATCTTTCCAGCGCTGAAGTACCCCTTTTATCAAGCAGTGAATGTTGAACAATAGTAATCTTGGGCCGTATACGATCTTTGAAAGGCATGGGGTTAATCAAGTTTGTTTGTTTTTATCTTCTTTGTCTTTCCTTCTCCATGTACCACACTGAGAAAACGTGACAGTATGTGCATAAGTATGTGCTGTCGTAAGAGCTTGCAGATAATTTTTTTTCAGTCTGGAAAAATTATAAAGACATCGTAGATGCTCGTATGGTCGCGGCTCGCAGCATGTGAGAGGAATTACGAGACGAGCCGAGCATGTTACAAGCACCTCCCGAACTCACAATCATTTTTAAACATGTCAAAAAAATTCAGGGAGTCGGCCTGACTTTCACCAGCGTACGGCTTTCCCCTATTGCCAACTCATGCACAACCACGTCACATCGGCTAGATCTATGAGTGTAATTAGGCTATAGCTCAGTGGCTGCAAACATACAGCATGCATAAACTCAAACACACACACACACACACACACACACACACACACACACACACACACACACACACACACACACACACACACACACACACACACACACACACACACACACTCACTCCCTCATGCATGCGCTCTCTCGCTCTCTCTTTCTTTCTCTCTCTCTCTTGCTCTCTCTCTCGTTTCTGTTGAAAGGAATGGCTGCTGTTCTCTGCTTTTCAACAAATCATTTGCACAAATATTTTTGTCTTTATTTCTTCTATCTGAAGCCATTGCTCTGTGTTTAGAGTGAAAGCTTGTGTGATGGCCGCCAGCTCGCCATGCAATACAGTCGTGCCATGTACCAGCTGCTTTGATGCGATTATCAAGTTAACTGCCTCATAGCGTGAGCAGTATATCACCACCTCCCGAGTGTCTGAATTCGCACAGTGTGGTGTGGTGGGGATTTTTTCAGTGAATTTATCTTCTGTTACATGTCAGTAGATGGCAAAAAGTGAATTAATGAGTGAATCATTGTATCATTCACTTAACCATTTTTTCAGAAATTGAATAATTCAGGAATGGTACACGACTTCTGCTCTCTACAGTGGTTGATTATATTTTGTTTTGTTTTTTGTTTTTGTTTTTTGTCTGAGAACACAATGGATTCCTAACAGAAAATCATATAGTTTAACAAAATAAAGAGCAATAGTTGAAATAGAACAAACAAACAGTACAACGTAAATCAAGGCAATAATCTCTCTCTCACTGTCTCTCTCTAGGCTCCTACATGATGGTGAACTCTTCACAGTATGGTGCAGGACAGCGTGCTCAGCTCTTGCTACGTCCGCTGAGTGAGAACGACACACACTGTGTGCAGTTCAGTTATTTTCTGTACAGCCGCGACGGACACAGTCCCGGGGCCCTCAGTGTGTATGTTCGTGTAAACGGTGGCTCACGGGGAAATGCCGTGTGGAATGTGTCTGGCTCTCAGGGACGGCAGTGGCATCAGGTGGAGATGGCCGTCAGCACCTTCTGGCCCAGCGAGTACCAGGTGAGTGCACATTGACTTTATGCTGCAACGTATATGTTACAATCCTGTAACCTAAATATTCAGCTTTAAAAAAAAAAAAAAATATATATATATATATATATATATATATATATATATATATATATATATATATATATATATATATATATATATATTACTTATATAATAATAATAATAATAATAATAATAATAATAATAATAATTATATTACTTATATAATTATAATAATAATAATAACAATAATTATATATATATATATATATATATATATATATATATATATATATATATATATATATATATATTACAGAATGAATTACAGCTTTTTTTATTTTATCTTTTGCATACATTTTGCTTTCATGCTCATTTTATTAAAGTGTGCACTGTGGGTTCACATTATATAGACTGTAGTAAAAAAAGTACATTAAGATAGTTAGCCAATACATTTTTGGCTAATTTATATATTTACATATAAGGGTTTGGCAAGTTAAAGTAGCAAAAACAACCAGGTAATTTCAAAGGATCAAGGAAAGACTAACTGATAATTCAATACTGTTCACAATGTTGGGTTCTAAATTTTACAATAATTACTACAGTAAGTATTTACTAGTACTACTGTAACAACTATAGTAATAAATTAATAGTTTAGTCTGTCATTCATCAACTTGGCCATGTTCACTGTTCAGTTGAATATTAAATAAGCATTTATGACTTGATAGACAGCCATAACACTGAATATCTCTTCACCACAGGTCACTTGTTAGTTGGTGGGATAGATTAGGCAACAAGTGAACATTTTGTTGTCAAAGTTGATGTATTAGAAGCAGGAAAAACTCGATTTCAGCGAGTTTGACAAGGGCCAAATTGTGATGGCTAGATGACTGGGTCAGTGCATCTTCAAAACTGCAGCTCTTGTGGGGTGTTCACAGTCTGCAGTGGTCATCACTATCAAAAGTGCTCCAAGGAAGGAACAGTGGTGAACTGGCAACAGGGTCATGGGCAGCCAAGGCTCATTGATGCATGTTCAGTTATTCTGCTCGTTCGCTCATTCATTGATGGAGCGAAGGCTGGCCTGTGTGGTCCGATCAAACAGACAAGCTACCATTGCTCAAATTGCTCAATAAGTTAATGCTGGCTCTGACAGAAAGGTGTTACAGTGTATTGCAGTTTGTTGAGTATGGGGCTGTATAGCCGAAGACCAGAGTGCCCATGTTGACCCCTGTCCACCACTGAAAGTGCCAACAGTGGGCATGTGAGCATCAGAACTGGACCACGGAGCAATGGAAGAAGGTGGCCGAGGATGTGTGCATCACTTTTCTTGGGAAAACAATGGCATCATGATTGACTATGGGAAGAAGGCAAGTCGGCGGAGGCAGTGTGATGCTTTAGACAATGTTCTGCTTGGAAACCTTGGGTCCTGCCATCCATGTGGATGTTATTTTGACACGTACCACCTACCTAAGCATTGTTGCAGACCATGTACACCCTTTCATGGAAACGGTATTTCCTGTGGCTGTTACCTCTTTCAGTTGGATAATGTGCCCTGCCACAAAGCAAAAATGATTCAGGAAGAATGGCTTGAGGAGCACAATGAGTTTGGGGTGTTGACTTGGCCTCCAAATTCAATCCAATTGAGCATCTGTGGGATTTGCTGAACCAACAAGTCCAATCCATGGAGGCCCACCTCACAACTTACAGGAATGAAATGATCTGCTCCTAACATCTTGATGCCAGATACCACAGCACACCATCAGGGGTCTAGTGGAGTCAATGCCTCGACAGGTCAGGGCTGTTTTGGCAGCAAAAGAGAGACCAACACAATATTAGATCATAATGGTATGCCTGAATGGTATATACACACACACACACACACACACACACACACACACACTTTTTTTCCTATCACTAAATAGTCTATTATCCTCAGCTCTTGGCTCTGGTCAGCAGTGTGTGTTATTGACTCACTTGTTCCTCTGATGGTTAGTGCACAGAACACTGTCACCTTGTTAAAGGCTATGATTAATAACTCGTCCCTCATTTGCTCCCCAAAAAGCCCATAATGACCAGTAAGTTGAGTGTGTGGGTGTGTTTGTGTATGTGTGTGTATGTAGGAGCAAAGTCAATTGACCCCTGCTTTTGTGTGGGACCCATTTGAAAGAGGAGGTCCGGTGTGGTTTCCACAACCCTGACCCGTATCACTCCTTTCTCCATAAATCAGAGCAGCCTTAATGAGATTACAGCCCTACTACAATCAATACACACACACACACACACACACACACACACACACCCTCTCTCTGTCTCTCTCTCTCTCTCTCTCTCTCTCTCTCTCTCTCTCTCTCTCTCTCTCTCTCTCTCTCACACTCACACACAGTGTGCCGCAGGGTTCCCAGACAGACAATTTTAAGAAATTTTCTTAGCCCTCTGGTTCTATCCTTCTCTCTCAGTCAATAGTTTTTGTTTTCTCTTTGGAGTGTGGTGTCTAGTTGGTTCAGACATGCTGTGGTGGAATACAGAGAATATGGAAAATTGGAGGTGATTTGGAGATGTTGCAAGGCTTTTTAGTCAACTGTTGTTAGCTTGTTAGTCAGTCTTTGTGGCAATAATTTCCTATTATCACTGTAAAGCTGCTTTGAAACAATCTATTGTAAAAAGCATTATATAAATGAAGGTTACTTGACTTGACGCAATAATTGCCTGCAGTCATTTATAAAACTGTAATTCATCGTATGTAAATGTGTGCTAAATGTTGTGTGCAATTGTATAAAGAACACGGGCAGATACACATGCACATAAAGACAGCTAAATTGCTGCATTTGTGTCGTGAAAGAGCACGTTATGAGGCAGCGGAGCAGAGCATTCAAGCAGAGGAATGCACAAACTCAGATTTAAAACCATAGTGAGCTGCCTACATAGAGAGGTGTGTAAAGCTTCATAGTTTCCCCGGCAATATGAAGACTGTTATAAAATGTAGGCAGCTGCCTTCTAAAGGCACTAAACGGTCACAAAAAGCCAAATAAACTGATGAAGAATGGACCTTTAACATCAAACCATTTGTGCAAACATGCATCAGGCTGAAGTACACATAAATTCACAATCTATGAAAAAAGGATGTAATACGCAAGTCTTTCAGCTATTGTGTGTGTATGTGTGTGTGTGTGTGTGGGGGGGGGGTAAACGGTAATGCATTTTTCAAGGGTTCTTTGATAATTAGTTCAATGAACAGCAATTGAAATATAACTCTGTTGTAACATTACTGGCATGTCTTTACTGCAATTTATTGTCAATGTAAAGCTAGGGTGCACAGTTTCATGGAGGCTAGCAATAACAAGTTAGCTTTGAAAACAAAACAGGGGAAATATCTTCAAATCCTTGCCTCCTCAAAACACATGAACACACACTGCAAAGCACGATGAGAGAAGCTGTTGGAGAGTGAAGTACAACACTTTCAAATGACCTAACTACTTATTTACTGTTATTATTCTCAAATCCGTTTTGTAAGGGTGCGTTCACACCATGTCAGATTTAACATTATTACAAGATGCAGACTTGCAAACTTGCAGACTTTACATCATATTTGCAACTTTTAAATAAGAGCTCTGACTTGGACCACCTGACTGCCGCAGATTCATTTTGGTGTTGATAGTGTTGCCATAGAAACGCAGAATTCCGAGTCTGAGAAAAGCTCTGAGTAGAATATAATGGGTTGTCGTCTCATAATTATGACATGGTGTGAACGCAGCATAAGCTTGTTTCGGTTCAGGAGGAAGTGTAAAAGGTGGCTGCTTTTTGTTTGTGGCGCTTTGTGATTAGCGAGATGCCTACAACTCTGCTTAGCAGCAATAATGTGTGATGTTTGCACGAGCAGTGTGTGCAGAGATACATACATACATATACATCATGCGGGTAGGACATCCTATAAGACACTAAACCCACTTTTATGCAATGGTGTTATTCTTCAAAAATAAACACATAAATAAATAAACAAACAAACATACAAACAAAAAAGTAAAGATCAATATGACGGATAGCATTATTATTATTATTATTATTTCAAGATTTCTACAGAGTTTGCGATATATCGTTATTGTGTATTCTTTTGGCCACAATAATCATGTAGTAAAAAAATCTGAGATCGTGACAGCACTAATATAGGAACTGATAGGGAACCTTGCCTACTCCTAGCATTTGTTCTTCTTTTCTTAATGAAAGGTATTAATTACTTCTTCTTTTTTTTTGATCTTGCACCAAACTTTTGGTAGTGTATCATTAAAAAAAGAATTAAGCTGCAATAATTGCTTATCTGTTTTTTCAACATTGATAATAATAACTTTGTAAGCACAAAATCGGCATATTAGAATGATTTCTAAAGGATGTTTTGACACACACAATAAAAAAGAGTAATGATGCTGAAAATTCAACTTTTCAATCACAGGAATAAATAACATTTTAAAATACTGTATGTTACAGTTTTTGTTGCAATTGTTAAGACACATTTTTATAATAATGTTTACATGTAATTGAATTTTCATGTTTACAAATTTCCCTGGCAAAATCAATCGGCTCAAAACGATTTTACCTGTATTCAAAATCAAACAATGCTTTCAGATAATACAAACAGCCAGTCAATATTGTCAGACACAGACAAGGACACAGATGGTTAGTGCTAGTGCAAGGTTTATTAAACAGAGGTAACAAACACAGGGAATACTTAGGGTGAATCTTGACACAGAGACGATAGATGAGGACAATGACGGTTAACAGAAAATGAATTTATATTGTTTACAGTAAACAAAATCTCCAATTATGTAAAAGGTGACTATTGCATACTGTATTTACTGCAAGTATAGTATAGTTGTATTGAATGTTGTATATATACTTGTAATACACTTGCATGTATTGTAAAAATATAGTTGTCCAAGCCCAAAAAGTCGAAGAGTCAAAGAGACATTCATTCTGCCTCAGTGTCATGCCTTCGTGTTGGGTCCAGCCTAAGGAAAATTTTCCACATCATGGGCAATGTTGTATCCAGCCTTGACAACACTCCACGCCTTGCTCTTTCTTGTCCTCTTCCTCATCGTTCACCATCGTCCTCATCACTTACACATAGCCTTCCTTCTCTCCCTCTCAGATTGTTTCCATCCATTGTTGGTATTAATATTCAGAGCACCTGTGCACTCTGTGCTGGCGTATGTTTTGATCAAATCATTAGAAGTAAGAGTGTGTTTTGAGCCGTTGTGTGTGAATGATAATAACAGTGTTGTAGTTGTGTTTATCTTTTGCCACTTGTGTTTACTATTTTTCAATAACAACAACAACAGCAACAACAAAAAAGAGTGCACGAGGTTTGTAAATGGTGTTTATATTGAAGCTTGCTTCCACCACAAATTCTGATGCTGCTCCATTGGGCTGTAATTGGGGCGTGTTTCAACCGAACCAGGGAAGACCTCAATTGGATAGAGCTACAACCAATCAGAGCAACGGAGTAAATGACGTATGTTGAGTGACGGATAGTAGTGGGGAGTTCGGATCATTTTACAGACTCAGATCTTTTAATCTCGTTCAACAAAATGGACTAATCTTTTTTAAAGTAATTTTGTTCATTTAAGCAGAATATAATTAAAATGTCACATGGTTAATTCCCTAAAACATCTAGTACATATGCAAACGTTGATGATTGATGATACTGAAAAGTATGAACATGAAAAGTATGAGCATGTAGAGCACTCAATACTTTGTTGGGGGTCATTTTGCCTGAGTTACTGCAGCAATGCGGCGTGGCATGTAATCGATCAGTCTGTGGCACTGCTCAGGTGTTAAGGCTGCAACATACTTCGCAAGAACAGAGAAAAAAGTTCTCGCTCCCAGGGCTGTGAGAACAAAATGACATAATTTTGTTCTCGCAGCCCTGGTTTGGGAGTTCTCGCATCTTGTTCTCGACACATCGCCTGAGGAGAACTTTTTTATTGCGGGTGTCCAAGAACTATTGTGTGATTGGTCAGACATTTAAAGTGGGTATGGTTAATGTGGAGAAACGCAGATGATCAGCACCTGCTTTTCTTGTGAAGTATGAATGTACTGGCAAGAACAAACTTTGTTATTGTTCTTGCCACCTCGAGAAAACGAACAAATTTCTTTGTTCCTGCAGAGTATGTTCCAAGCTTTATGAGAGCCCAGGTTGCTCTGAAAGTGGACTTCAGCTATTATACATTGTTGGGTCTGGCATATCGTATCTTCCTCTTCCGAATACCCCACAGATTTTATATTGGGTTAAGGTTATGCGAGTTTGCTGGCCAGTTAAAACAGGGATACCAAGGTCCTTAAACAAGGTGCTGGTTGCGTTGGCACTGTGTAACAAGTCCTGTTGGAAAATGAAATCTGCATCTGCATAAAGATGGTCGGCAGCAGGAAGCATGAAGTGCTCTTAAACTTCCTGGTATGCGGCTGCAATGACCTTGGACCTCAGAAAACACATTAGACCAACACCAGCAGATGACATGGCACCGTAAACCATCACTGACTGTGGAAACTTTACACTGGACCTCAAGCAATGTGGCTTGTGTGCCTCTCCTCGCTTCCTCCAGACTCTGGGACCCTGATTTCCAAAGAAAATGCAAAATTGTATTTAATCAGAGAACATAACTTTGGACCACTCAGCAGTGGCACTGACTCCAACTGCACTCCACTTTTTCAATGGGTTTTGTTTCACAATTCTCTCCAGGGTGAGGTTATCCTTATTGCTTGTACAATTTTTTTCCACCACATCTTTTCCTTCCCTTCACCTCTCTATTAATGTGCTTGAACACAGAAATCTTTGAACAGCCAGCCTCTTTTTCAATGACCTTCTGCGTATTGCCAGTGGTAATCTTTTGGACAACTGTCAAGTCAGCAGTCTTCCCCATGATTGTGTAGCCTACAGAACTAGACAGAGAGACCATTTAAAGGCCTTTGGAAGTGTTTTTAGTTGAGTGTGGCACCAGGTGTCTTTAATATTGAACCTTTTTACAATATTATAATTCTCTGAGATATTTATTTTTCTGGGGATTTTCATTAGTTGTTAGTTATAATTATCAAAATTAAAAGAAATAAACATTTGAAATATCCATATGTTTAACTGCTTGAA
Source organism: Pseudorasbora parva (assembly GCF_024679245.1). NCBI lineage: Eukaryota > Metazoa > Chordata > Actinopteri > Cypriniformes > Gobionidae > Pseudorasbora > Pseudorasbora parva. Next base: position 23,125,638 of record NC_090190.1, read on the forward strand.
CTGGTTTAAGCTTTTACAGAAAGAGTGACTTTTTTGACAAAATGGGTTTAGACCTTTGAGAATTTGGTTCAGAGAATGGGGTTTGGTGTCTTGGCAATTATGTAAACCAGTAAAATAGACAACAATTCTTATAAAACGTAATAATATTTCATAATATATATATTTTTACTATATTTTATGATAAAATAAATGCAGTCTTTGTGAGCATAAGAGTCTTCTTTAAATAACAATAAAACAATTCATTCATGTTTCACCCTCTCTTTCCCTCGTCCTTTCATCCTGTAATCTGTGTCAGTTTGACTTGTTTGTTCCTCATTTCTCTCCTGCTCTCTATCTCGCTCAGTTATGGCTCATGGGTCACTGGAAACCTCTTGGGCAACCTCACCCGGCTCACATATATTAAATCAACTCACGTACACTCCTTTTGGGTGACAGCGGAGGAAAGAGAGAGGAAAAGAAATGCATGAAAGATGGAATGAAGGAATAAGAGAGCACATGAGTGCTGTTTCTACCCGTGCGGGTCTGTAGCGATGAGATCAGTCAGGCCCATGGGGCGGCAGCTTGTATTAAGGATACCATTCCCCCCTCCTCCTAATTCTACCTGGGAAAACACAAAGGATAGGATTATTCAGCTGCAGCGCTCGCTGTCACCCTAAGACTGATGTAGAGTTCTCCCTGTGAGGCTGATACGAGACACATTTGTTAAACCAATTTTAGCAGTTATCTGCAAACTAAGGGCTCTATGGACATCAGGCTTTGCAAAGCTGCCCTGTTGATGCTTTTGGAGGTTCTCAAACTTTAATAAGTCATGCTCCCCCCAAAGCGTTATGACTTCTGATAGATGTGTGAGGAGGAAGGTGACTGAAACTATAGTTTACCAAAAGCTTAGCAGTAGTATATTTTCTAGGTCATATTTATTAGAATGCTAATTAAATATTGTGCAAATAAAGAATTACATTAATATATATATGGTTTATAAAATGGATAGTTTAACTCATTGATTGTTACGCTTGTTTTATTTATGATAAAGCAGGGCTACGACTAAACATATGATCAGCGGCCATAATTATTGTGTATCACTGCACATCATTATTAGCATCACACTTGACCACAACATAAATAATAAATTGGCAAATGTTGGCAAAATATTGGCAATATGTTGTGTAGGGAATGTCAAACGCGAATGAAGCGAATTTCACGTGCGAATGAAGCAAATGGATTCAAAATGTTTACGCATCCAACTTCGCACGAATCGCGCGATTTATTCACGTCATTTGCATGCTGTGTGAACGCAGCATTAGGGAAAATCTTTCTGGTGGAATGATGGCATGATGGCAAAATGATGGATTTTAATTAAAGTGTTATACTAATACATACATTTCCAACTTTATTATTTGTATTGTGTGGTAACCATTTTATAAAAGCAGTAAGGTTCTCGAGGCATGCCGTAAACTCTGCAGGCCAGTCAAGTTCCTCCACACCAATCTTGCACATCCACATCTTTAGGGTCCTTTGTGCACTGGTGTGCAGTCATCTTGGAACAGCAAGGGGCCATCCCCAAACTTTTCCCACAAATTTGGAAGCATGAATTTGTCCAAAATTTCTTAGTATGCTGAAACATTAGGAGTTTAGGCCAAGCCCAAACACTTGAAAAACAACCCAAAAGTTTGGGAAGTCTGTAGCTATTGAATTTTGCCCCACTTTGTGCCTCAGTATGCGCTGACCATGCTCTGTGATTTTACGTGACCTACCAGTTTGTAGCTGAGTTGCAGTTGTTCCCAATTGCTTCCACTTTGTTAACATACCACTAAAAGTTGACAGAATATTATTTAGTAGTTGGTAGTTGACTTATTTCACAGGTGGTAACCTATCACGTTACACTTGAATTCACTGAGCTCCTGAGAGCGACCCATTCACAAATGTTTGCAGAAGCAGTCTGAATGTCTAGGTGCTTGGTTTTATACACTTGTGGCCATGGAAGTGATTGAAACTTCTGGATTTATGGTACACTATACCAACTATGCCATACTGACCAATGTCTGCTTGTTGTTCTTGAACTAACAATCTAAGCACTCAAGCCATTTCTGCTAGCTCTGCTGGACTCTTCTGCAGCTTGGCTTGTGCTAGTTTGGATTTTTCTTTGAGCATAAAAGCTTCAGGACCTCCCTAACATGCTTCATGCTTCAATGGCATGGGCTGAGGCCTCTGAGTTTTAGTGCTTAGATTGTTTGTTCAAGAACAACATGTTGGCATTAGTTAGCAGATGGAGCTGATAATCCAACTGAACACATTTTTGAATCATAGTGAATATAGTTTCACTTTTAATGTTTTTTCTTCTTTTGAATAAAGAGTGAACTGTCATCTGACCCTTTTTTCATCCTGTAAACAATAGATTTCCAATATCTACCCTGGAGTTATTGATGGGGGATTAATTGTGCACTGAGAGACTAGTCATTATGCAGGGAGAACACGTGGTGCAAACAGAAGACAGGTCTGAACAGACAACACAACTGAACTGTTCAGGAAAGGTCAGACCAGATTCCTTTTTCTTGTGGGACTTTCATTGTGTTTCAAAAGGTTAGAATAGAACTGAATGTTGATTTATCACCACACAGCCAGGTCCAGTAAAGTTTGTTTCCACTACTTCCATTAGGTGTAAGGAGAAAAAAGCAGATTCCACCCTTTTCCAAGAACATGAAAAGACTAGGACAGTGGGACTGGGGCTTCAAGGGCCATCTGGGAACGACAATTTTGCTACATTTTCAGGATATAATTTCAAGGTCACATTTACAGTATGTTACCTTAGAAGTAGAATCTTACTTTATAACCCCCCCCCCCCCCCCCCAATCTTATTAATAAAAAATGCTTTGCTACTTAATGACTACATTATATTTCTTAGCAATGAGAGGACAATATATCTGTTTTTGAAGTATTTAAACTCACAACTTTATTGTCTGTAGAGTGATATGCTGAACAGACACAGGTTATATATGCCTCTCTCTCTCTCTCTCTCTCTCTCTCTCTCTCTCTCTCTCTCTCTCTCTCTCTCTCTCTAATAGTTTTAAAGTACTATATCTAACTAATGAAAACAGGTGTTATTTCTACGGTCAAATCAGGGCCGGCTCTAGCTCTTTGGTTGCCCTAGGCGAGATGGAGTTTTGCTTCCGACGCCCACGTAGAGAGCATTTGTACTTTTCATAACTAACATGCATACATTATCCATAACGAACTGGACTTTTGATATTTAAATTACATCCATGTAGGTTATTGTAGATTATTGTCAGTGAAGTTATGTTTAAAATACATAGTAATACCTAGAAAACTACCAAGTGATAGCTTAGTGACAATATTAATAAAATTAATATTAGTTGATAATATTGATAATACTAAGTAACTTTATTTTGTTTAACAACTTATTGGCTGAGATAAGAAGACTAACCTCTATAATGGGCTTTCTTTTGATTTTCTTCCTTTCTTTCTTTCTTTCTCTTTTTTCATCCCTGTGCATCCGCAGGTTTTAAGACGCCACATTTTTGATTAAGGCACACGATGAGCACTTGCCTGACCTAACGCCTGAACCAATCAATAATCAATAATCAATTCAATCTAATAATCAGGTTGATAAGTAATTAAACGTGTGGCTGAGGGGCGCCCTATGATGATCATGTATAATAAGCATTGTTGTATTTCGCTTGTTCCGATTCTATGCTTATTGGGAAGTAATGGGCGTCACTAGAGCGCGCTTGAGCCCCTAACACAATTGTCGCCCAAGGCAACCGCCTAGCTCACCTATAGCAAACGCCGACCCTGGGTCAAATATTGCATGATAAACATCAACATTAACTTGTATAGATGTCTATGATAATCCATGCTAGCTGTGCATTAAACAGTTTGAACGAGCTTTGTGTTGGGTGGTTGTTCATTAAAAAATGGTTGATTGTGGACAATATTTTAAATAATACTGTTTACTATATATTTGATTCAGCCTTGAGAGACTTCTTTCAAAAACATAAAATAATCTTAATTATTTCATCCATTTTCTGTTGACTTAGACCAGCTATATAGCTAAACAAACAACACATGTGTATCATATGATTAGGGGATGTCTTTGGCTTGCACAAATATAAATTAATAAGAACGACAGAAGGAAATACAAAGAAGTTAACAACAGAGCATAGAATGAAAGAAATAAAGAAAGAAACGGTTGTGAATATTCAGTGGGTTTGCAATCTGGCTGTTGCAGGCTGTTGTAATAAGCTTAGGAACGACTTTGACTCTTGTCCAAACACTAGATGATCATTTATCTTCTATCCTTTTAACTCCTTTAACACGACTGTCCCTGTTCCATTCCCAACGGTCTTCTCTTGGCTCTAACTTGTCTTCATGGTTCTGTCTTCCATAATTTGAGGTGCCAATTGCAACCATGTTTTGCTAGCTAGTAGAATTTAATTGTTTATTTGGTAGCTCATTTGTGTTGCGCTATGTTCCTGTGTCTTCAGAGCACAGCTGCGTGGATAAATCAAATCAATCAAATCATGAATGCCCATAAACGCCTAATATAAGCTCAACAAATGTGCCTTGTAAAGGAGTCCGCTGTGGGGCACAATCTTTCCACCGGCACACATACTGCACAGTTTGTTAGTGTGTCCATTCCAATAGCTTCCCATTGACGATCCAGCTCAATGAGCCAAGAAACCTGACACTTTTTTAACATGCTTTGATAATGGATGCAACAAATCATTAAGACAGATTGAACCCCCACCCTTCAGATTCGAGTCATCAACACACCAACTGTATGTTTGGCAACATATATGCAAATAACGTCCCACAAAATGTCCAAATTATAAACACTCTGAAATGAATCTTTATTGAGAGCTTTTCTTGTTTGGTTTTTGACAGGGTTTTTACAGCGTGTGGGGCCCAATTCATGTTGAGATGCATGAGTGCTTTTGGAGATTCGCCAGGGGTTTGTGCGGGACGTGAATCGCATTGTCAACATTCCTTGGCTTTTGTAAGACATGAAAAGGACCTTTTCTGTTATTTGTGTTTGCGCTCCTGAGCTTGCCCTGATAAAATGGATCCGTACGTGGTATGAAACAGCGTCCCACTGGTGAAAATGAGATGCTTCCGCTTGTATGCCAATGAGCAATTGTTTCCTGCCTGCGGTATTTTGATCTCTATCATGTTGATGCTCAAGACATTTGGTGGGTTGAATACAGGAAATAAGAGCAATGAGATAAATAGTTGACAGTTACTATGAGCTGTAGATTTAAAAATCCACCTTTCTCCTTCTGATGTGTATTGTGCTCCTGACAGTACTGTAGGTGTTGGAGATGACGAAACAGCCTTTATCAAATATTAACAATGATGCCAGCCCCTTCTGCTTATGTTTTTGTGCAAACATTTTTGTGCAAAGGTTTTGTGCAAATATTTTACACGCATACTGTATGTATGTCGATATGGTAACACTTTATTTTACGGTTCAGTTATTAACTATTAACTAGTTGCTTATTAGCATGCATATTACTAGGATATTGGCTGTTTATTAGTACTTATAAAGCACATATTAATGCCTTATTCTTCATGACCTTATTCTACATCCCTTAATCCCACACAATACCTAAACTTAAATGCTACAAAAACTACCTTACTAATTAGTTGTAGGGGCATGCATAATTTCCTTTTTCCTTCTAAGCTGAGGTGTCCTCTGGAGAAAGTCATTTAATTTAGATATATTAATTTTGCAGATGCTTAAATGTTACTCAAATTTAACAAATATACGATAGAAACGTATACGATAGAATATAAATATATATATATAAATAAGTTAATATTAAGTGATTAAACTTTTTTGAGTCTCCAATGGTGATGTACTTTCCACCATTGCATCCGACCCTTTACAATGGACTTGGTGATGTAAGGCTTGGATGCAGCTGCTCGGCCATGGAAACCCATTCCATGAAGCTCTCTAAACACTGTTCTTGAGCTAATCTGAAGGTCACAAAGAGTTTGGAGGTCTGAAGCTATTGACTCTGCAGAAAGTTAGCTTGTGCACGCTATGCGCCTCAGCATGCGCTGACCCTGCTCTGTGATTTCAGCAGCGAAAATAGTTCCAAACTAAAAAAAAAAAATCAGCAGAACTGTTGTGCATTTCAGAGCAACACACAGCAGAGTTCCTTTACTGAATGAATCCGCTGTTGTGACTCACTTATTAAGTTATTAGCTGCCACCTACTGGTGGTTTTAGTTTCATATTAAAATGTAATTTTATTTTCTATTAGTTTATTGAAATATTGTAAAAAAAAAAAACTTAAATGCATGACTGTTTCGCCAAACATTCTTACATATTTGGATCGTTGGCGACCCGGATCTATATTTAACATGGATAGACCTCTACCTGTCGTGATAATATATAAAACTCCTTATGTTAGAGTAACAGCTACAGAAGAATAAAATAAAACATATTTCATTACCTTTTGGAGCTTAGAAGGGTTCATTTTGAGCAGATGTTTTATAGCATCATCATATGTCCTCGTCAGAGTTCGTTTACCAGTATATTCAGCAGCTGCTCATATTCGCGATCTCGAACATATTCTCCAAAGTCATTTTCAACGTCTTCAAAATCAATATTTTGATGACTGACAGCTTCTTGACCACATCCATCATCAGTGACAGTGACACTAATATTTGATTGTGTTTAGTTATTGCTCTCTGTTGTAAATCACTGAGCCATTTCAAGTTTTGCAGATTATAATTATTATTGTTTTGTTTTCTATCTGAGGTAACTATGAGTGAAACATCACTTCATCATTGGGTATCAGACACTGCCACCTTGTGGAATAAAGGTGAAGTGCGCCTTTTGTGATTATAGACTCATTTATCATTGTGCGAAAAAAAACAAAAACAATCCTACACACCTCGGGTCGTTAGTGACCCTATACAATTTTGACAAGGCACTAATGGAAAAACAGGCATTCAATTATAATTCTATTATTTTTTTCATGTTATATTGTTTAAAATGGATTGATTGAGGAATACTAAGAAGGTTGATATCTAACTTTAAAAAAATGAATGAGGAGGAGGGTAGTGAATGATGTCTTGGGTCGCTAAGGACCCGAGGTATGCATTTAAGGGTTAATACAGTTGAATTTGTTCCAATTCAGCTGCAACTTCTGTTCCACCACTGCCATGCAAATATAAATTTTGGTGCTAATGATTTAATTTGATTGGGAACAGCTCTATAGTGTCTTATTATTCTAATTGTATTTATTTTATTTTAAATATAAGACATCACCCTGTAGCCCAAAACTGGTTTCCCACTGAAGCTCTGAAGCTGAACAGGGTTGAGCCTGGTCAGTACCTGGATTGGAGACTGGGAAAAGTAGGTAGATGTTGGTAGAGTTGTTAGTGAGGCCAGCAGGGGGCGCTCACCCTGTGGTCTGTGTGGGTCCTAACACACCAGTATAGTGGTGGGGACACTATTCTGTAAAAAGCACTGTCCTTCAGATGAGACGTTAAACCAAGTTCCTGGCTCCATGGTCATTAAAAATCAGGATGTTCTTTGATAAAGTGTAGGGGGGTAAGTCCACCATCCTAGCCTAATTTGCCCATTGGCCTCTGTCCCTCATGGCCTCCTAATCATCCCTCTCTCCTGATTGGCTTCATCACTCAGTCTCCTCTCCACCAATCAGCTGGTGTGTGGTGAGCGTTCTGGTACAATATGTCGTCACATCATCAAGGTGGATGCTGCACATTGGTGGTGGTTGAGGAGATTCTCCCCTTCCATGTAAAGCGCTTTAAATGCCTAGAAAAGCGCTATATAAATGTAACCAATTATTTCTCAGGCGGTAAATATGGATTTTTCAGATGACATTGATGAGTGCTAGTCTAGTCTTAATTTTAACACTTTCTGTCTCAGTTTAGGTGGTCTTGACAACAACACATTAAATTAAAATCACATTACATAAATGTTTTAATGCAAAATTATGTTTTTTTTTTTTTTTTAAATATGTAGTATGAAAGCATGATTTAAAAATAAAAGGCTGTAAACATCTTATATAAAAATGTATGTATTTTAGTCTCATGTTAAC